>NC_050477.1:10317434-10617434 GCF_013373865.1 Monomorium pharaonis
ACACAACATTCGTAGAACGACTAGAAAATTTGAAAAAGATATGGAAACATTTACATTGATTAATAAAACGCAACGGCTCGATATAAAAACAGAGACTTGTATTAATTCCGTAAGTATAGAATTGAATCTTAAAGGTTTATGTTCGTTTACAATCACAGTTGTTTCGTAGGAAAATCCACCTGAACAACTGGTAGAATTTTACCCTCTAGCCGAATATTGCAACGGGATAATAGCAGCGTTCAATGAATTGCGACTCTGTGCACCGGTGGCACTCTCCACTTTGTGTACAAAACTATTAAAAGAGTCGCTGCATAATGTGGCGAGAGCTATGTTAGTATTTTACAAGCAAGAACAGCAAGTGAGTTTTTATAATAATTAATACTTATTTTGATTCATAAGTAAATTTCAGAATTGAGCAAATTAAGTTGTACAATTTTATTTAATATTTTTTTAAAACTAAATTAAAGACTTATAAAATTAATTAATAAATTTAATTTTGTAAAAAGTTATATGAACGAAAAATTGACTAAATTAAGTTCAAACTCATTTAAAATTAAGTCAACTATTAATTTTTTAACTTTATTACTTAACTCTTAACCTTTTAATATTACTATCCAAGCTTGGTAAATTTCATATTTTACAAAGATATTTAAATCACAGGCGTTTGCTGCTGCGGAACGGGAGAATATGACCAGGTTCACGGAATGTTTGAGCGAGAAATTAATACCTTACGTACAGTATTGCATACACGCGATTTTTCCACCTGCCCAAATTGCAATGCATTTGGGAATCTCAGTCAGTGAACTCCAGAAAGAGGTACAAACTCTCGAATAATATAAAAAGGCAAAGAGTAGGATGTATAATAACTGTATAATGACTGTATAAAATAATTCACAGGATATCACATATTTAAATAAGCAAAGCATAATAGAACCTGTGGCTGCACTTTTACCTGTTAAAAAAGATTTGGTTTCCAAATTATGTACGTCGAATATACAGCCACTAACATCACATAATATAAAGAATTCTTCCATCGCACCATCTTTGTCAACAGAAACTATGACAGAGATAGAAAAATCAAAAGAAAATGAATTTAGTCGACAAGGAACAATACAGAAGCGCGATGTACAAACCTCGCAGAGTGATACTATAAAAAGTATCGTATAATGTATTTGACATGTAAAGATCAAAATATTTAATTATATATTTGAACATAAAGAAATCGCTTACTATTCTGCGTATATCATCGAGGTAGTGTAAATAAAAATTTTTACGATCACCAGGGCACTTTGTCTTTATTTTTTGAAAATGCGTATAATGATAGAAATCTGATAGACACACGAAAGAGAGAAAGTGCAAAATAATTGGATCTTAAAAATGAGTTAGGCTTCAATGGATATTCAACGATACTTATTCTTTCATAGACTCCTCCGTAACTTGACTCGGCTGTGCGGTTTCGTTCTCATTTTTCTTCTTTTTACTTCCGGAAACGATATCGTCTATTCTCAATAACAGAATAGCGGTTTCAATCGCCGTTTTGTACGTCTGTAACTTCACGGATAACGGCTCCCAGATACCGCGTTCCTTCATATCAACCAGTTTTCCCGTCTCGCCATCGATGCCCCAGGTGGTGCCTTCTGTCGCGTGTTTAGCTCGCAACGCCGTCAGAGTCCTGATGGTGTTTGCGCCACAATTCTGCGCTAGCGTTCTGGGAATGATCTCCAAGGCCTGGGCGATTGCCTTGTACGGCCACTGCTCAACGCCCGCGAGACCCGCTGCCTTTTCCGTCAAGAGTCGGGATACCGCCATTTCCACTGCTCCGCCACCTATGAACACAAAAGGAAACAGGAGAAAAATGTATTTGGAGGAGAAAAATATTGATGAAAAATAAAATCACAGTTATATTATAGGCACCTGGTACAAGCTTTGGATCGATAAGGAGATTTCTGGCAACATGTAACGCATCCTGTAAGTTTCTCTCGGTCTCATTCAAGATATCTTTGCTGGCACCTCTCAGAATGATGGTGCAGGCTTTGGGATCCTTGCATTCTGTGATGAAACAGAAATAATCGTCGCCGAGTTTCTTGATCTCGAAGAGACCGGCCCTTGTGCCAACGTCCTCTTCCTTCAGCTCTTCCGTACGATTGACAACGGTGGCGCCGCAGGCGCGGGCGACTCTGTTGATGTCGCTCTTTCGTAGCCTGCGTATCGCGGACACGCCGGCTTTCACGAGGTAATGCTGAGCTAGATCTGATATGCCCTTCTCTGTTATCACGACGTCTGGCTTCACCGAGATAACGTCCTCACAGATCTTCTTCACGTGTTCCTCCTCCAGCTCCAGAATCTTCGTGAAGTCAATGTCTTTCATGATCTCAATGTTCGTCTGTGACTCTCCCTTCTTGTACTCTAATGGACAGTCCAACAGTACTATCCTTGGATCCTTGATGTAGCGTCGCATCTTCGGATGCGTCACGTCCTTGTTAATCATCACGCCCTTCAGAACGGTACTATCCTCTATCGTGCCACCAGGTATTTTCTCTACCTTGGCGTAGCGTTTGATGTCGATCTCCCGCCTGCCGTTCTCCTCGAGCATCACCGTGTGAACGGCGTCGAGGGCGATCTGGCAGGCCAATTCGGACCAGCGTCTGATGAACTTAGTGCCAGTGCAGGAGTTTATCACCTGGACGAGCTTGTCTTTGTCATTGCAATCCAAATCGATGCTGACCTTCTCATTAAGGATTGTGACCATATCCTCTAGTGCCTGACGATACGCCCTTATGATGACTGTGGGATGCATGTTCTGCTCCAGAAATGGCTCGGCGGTAGCCAGAATCTCGCCTGACAAAACGATAACCGAGGTGGTGCCGTCTCCTACTTCTTCATCCTGAGTCCTGGCAATTTCTATCATGGATTTTCCAGCAGGATGCTGCACAGTGATCTCTCGCAGGATCGCGTTTCCGTCGTTTGTCATTACAATGCCACCCATCGGATCCATAAGCATCTTCAGCATAGCTTGTGGACCCAGACATGTTCTAATGACGTCGGCGATTGCCTTTCAAAAAATAATAAGGATAAAACTTGATAAATTAATTCAATACATAAATATGTTATATGCATCTTTATAAAATATATTTGAACTATGTTTTGATCAATGAAGCAAATGAGATTATTCACGTTTATTGATTTGAAGTTTTGCCCTAATTTTATTATACTTGAAAATTGAGGGTATTTTATATATTATTTTTTTACTCAAGTATATTATTTTGCAATATAAATTATGTACAAAGCACTGTGTCAATATCCTCATTACTATTTCTTAATAGTGTCACATCAAACTTTTGATAAATGTTTAATTTGACCCCTTTTACTTAAATTTCAATAAGCCTGTGTTTTTGTGTAAAAACAAAGGTTAAATAAATAAAAATAAATACATCTATCTTTTTTTGATATTAAAATATATCTAAAAATAGAAAAAAAAGTGAACATCAAATAATTTTTACGAGTTAACATTAATGACTTGTGTTATATTTAAGTTGATAATATGCAATGTATACAGAAAAATATTAATTCGGCCGAGAAAAAAAGAATTACTCAATTAATTTCTTTTTCTTTCAAGTAATGATATTTTTCCGTGTGTAAGAGTTGATCGTGGATCTCTGGCCTCCGCGCGCGGAAAGTCGCACGTGGGCGTGCACCTCCGCCGAAGTACACGCGAAGAATACCTCAGAATACCTTATAAGGTGATAACATCGTTAAATCGCTCACCTTGGCCGCCTGGATATTCTCTCTTTGCACTTTCTTGCCGGTGTCGCGCTTCGTGTTCTGACCTGCGATAATCAGAAGATTCGTCATGGTTAGAATGACGGCTCCGTCATGCAAGCTAGTAAACGAATGACAAACGAAGATCAATCAGCTTGAACTTACTGAGAACTACAATCGGTCCCGCGCCCGGTCCAAACATTGTGTTTTTATGTATTGTTATACGTTTCTTGCTTGTTATCACACACGCTCGGCGTGTACACCCGTTTCAGAAAAGGACGAGGACAACGCCAGTGGAACGCTAACCAAAGTACCAAAGCTAGTTTCAAGATAGAAACTTGAGAAGGCGCAAAGTCCCACGAGGTAGGAGCACGAATTACATGCCGTTGAGACTGAGACTGTGCAGTGTGCGTCACGATTTTGCTGTATCGATACAACAGAATACTACCCAGACAGCACAAAACATATAATATTTTATATCTATAAATAATTGTATTCTAAAATATATGTTCTAAAAATTAATTAATTTTTTAAAAATTGCAATAAATTTATAAAGATTTTAAAATAATGCAAAAATCTCGAGTCAAGATTATATATATTATATAATATATCTAAATTTAAAAAATTAATCATTTTTTAAAACATAAAATGCTTTTCAAAATTAATTTTTTAACATTAATTTAATTTTATGAGTTATTAAAATTTAATTTATCCAACTCTAAATTAATCTTTTAGATTTAGAAAAGCATATTCTTTTTGAATATTTTGCACATATAATATAATACACATATATATATATATATTTAAAAAACTTTTAATGAAGCTGTTTTGCATAGCTTTAATTTTGATAACGTAGCGCTTTACATTATCGACGATGGTGTATAAGTTTCACATGATCTCGTGGAAGTAAATCTTACAACAATCTCACAATTCACAATTAGATAAATTTGATCGTGACGACGTGACGCACGGGACAATCTTGTTCTCGATGAGCGTGAACGAACGTTATGCGTGTGCAATGATCACACACATGGATTAATTATGTATATATTTATAAAATCCATGCCTAATCAAGGCGAATATCAACGGTGTTGAACAGTATGGAGTAATGTGGTCCGTGATGCACGGTCTCTCGGAAATGGATACGTGATAAGTATTTCTGATTATAATTGACATCGGCATGATGGAGAACACGAGCGACAAGTTTTTCTACGTCTACAGCTCTTCGTTAGATACCAGGATACAAATTAAGATGTAAGTTGATTGCATACGTCATTTACTTATTATCGTTTTATAACCGCGTAACTGTGGATCTGAGAGGTTGCGATGAAAAAGTCTTGACATCTCGCTGCATTCCATCCATATGATACAAACACGTCCATTAATTATACTGACACGAAATAATCGGATCATGGTAATTAACATACGTGCGTGTGCGTGTGTATGGATGACACGTATTGGAAATATTCGGTCTTTATCTTTAGCGCAGATTGCCGACGTAATTGGCAGTCTTCATTGGAGACGTAACGTTGTCACGTATTGTATGTTCTATTATTTTACAGAGGTACGTTAGAGGGCAAGAGACACAGACCCGAGTACGACGAGCTGCTCTTGGATCCTTTACTTAAGTACTCGGGCTTGTATGAGAGTGGCGGAATTCGTGGGGATTTGGCTGCATCTCTGCAGGTGTGGGCTGGTGGTAGACCTTTGGCCCTGCCTGTGCACACCGCCTACAAGCACTTTACCACCCGCTGGAAGTACGTTGTATCTTGTATTCAAGTATCCTGATAAAAGCTCTCGGAATTTTTGTAGAGATTGGAGCACTTTAGAAATATAGAGAAAGACTACATCTTTCCTTAGAGTTTTTTGTTTATATTTTTGTGAAATATTCTAAGATTTCTAAGATTTCTCATCCTACAATTTCTATAAGTTACTTTAAACTTTTTTAAATTTTATAAGATTACATTAAAAATTTAAAAATGAGAAATTTTAGAAATCTCAGGCTATTTTACAAGTCATATATATATATATATATATGAAAAATTCTAAAAGAGATGTAGATTTTCTCAACATTTCTGAAAAATGCTTTAATTCGAATAAAAATGGATTTCTAAGATTTCTCATCTTACAATTTCTAAAAGATACTTTAAACTTTTTCCAATTTTATAACATTTTATTTTAGGAATTATGCAATAAGAAATCTTAAAAATCTCAGGTTATTTTAGAATTTATATATATGAAGAATTCTAAAGATGTAGACTTTTTCAACATTTCTATAAAGTATTAATTCAAATAAAAAAAGACTAGAAAAATTTTTTAAAGTTTTAAAATTGTACAGAGATTCTGAAAAATTCTGAGAAAAACTTTTATTAAGGAATGCTAAACTATAGATCTCTAAATCTCTTTATTACGGCATTTTTAGCTGGAACCAGTGGGTATATCTACCACTTTCCTACACGGATTTGCCACGTGACGCTCAGCTGTGTATAACACTGTACGACTGTGCAGGGCCTGGTAGACAGATTCCAGTGGGTGGTACGACTATATCGTTATTCGGCAAGCATGGAGTGTATCGACAAGGTATGCTGGATCTTAGAGTGTGGCCTGGAATAGAGGCCGATGGCAGTGTTCCAACTAGCACCCCGGGAAAAGCTAGAGATCATGGGAAAGAACAGATGCAGAGGCTTGCAAAGCTTGTGAAGAAACACAGAAACGGACAAATAAACAAGATCGATTGGTTGGACAGATTAACTTTCAGAGAGATCGAATTAATTAATGAGAGAGAGAAGAGAGCATCGGAATACTTGTACTTGATGATAGAATTTCCCGAAGTAACAATGGATGGTGTACCGGTACGTATATACGATAAAATTTTGTACACTTGTGTGTAAAATCTTTATTGAGTTTGATGAGTTTCTTTTAGTTAAAAACTAAATTAAGTAATTTAAGTTAAAGTTAATGGCTCATAAAATTAGTTTGATTACATTGCATGAACAGAAAATTACTCTGTTAAAAATTGCGTCCAAATTAAAAGTTTATACTTAATTAAGCTAAAAATGATTAATTTTTTACCTTTATTATTTTTATAATTTTTTACTACCTTTAATTCTGAAATTAATGTATCTATTTTCTTTTATTGCAGTATTCAATTGTATATTATGAAAAAGATGGTGATGAGGTTTTTCAACATAGATTACAGCCAGATGTTGTAACACTTCCTGACTTTGAAATTTTACAAGTAAGGTTTTGCAAAAGAGAATGATACATATTTCAAGCACTATATACGTCATGGACGTAAAAATTTAATTTTTTTTTCTAGGATAATCTTGTGGAAGCAAAACACCATAAATTAGCGCGTAGTTTACGTAGTGGTGGTAATACTCGCGAATTGAAACCCACTTCGATCGTACGGGATGATTTGAACAAGATATTGGGATATCCCCCGACAACTGCGCTTTCTACCGAGGAACAAGATTTGATTTGGAAGTATAGATTTTATTTATCTAGTCAGAAGAAGGCGTTGACCAAGTTTGTAAAATGTGTTAACTGGAAAGTCGCTGGTGAGGAGCGCCAAGCTTTGGAGATGCTAGCTTTATGGGCTCCACCAGATCCTGAGGATGCCTTAGAACTACTAGGACCTGCGTTTACTCATCCTGCTATTAGGAGATACGCGATTAGCAGACTTAATCAAGCGCCTGATGATGATTTAATGTTGTACTTGTTGCAATTAGTGCAAGCATTAAAGTATGAAGATTTTGAGAGTATTAAGGCTGCTTATCAAGTGATGCTGAAGGAAAAGGAGGAAAGAGTAGAGTCGAAGAATTGGAGCACCGAAAAGTTAGAAAGAAGTGAAAAATTGGACAAAACGGAGAAACTCGAGAAAACTGATAAATTGGATAAAGACATAAGAAGCAGCGATTCTACATCTACCCCGGTTACTACTGTGAGTTAGAGATATCTCTGTTAAATATGTATTAGACTATTATATATTTGAACATTCTCTATTTTTATATTTATTTACAGTCTAGTGAATCTGAGAGTCAACTATCGACGAGCCAAGAACCGCTTATGGATCTAGCATCGTTTTTAATTACTCGTGCTTGTCAAAACTCGATGCTCGCTAATTATTTTTATTGGTATCTCTCTATCGAGTGCGAGGATCAGCTTGATCCCGCGATAAGCGCTAAACAAGATACGCGAATTAGAGAAATGTATGTTACCGTAATGAAAATGTTTTCCATGATGTTAGCACAGGGGAATATCATCTGGCAAAAAAGAAGAGCGTTCCTCTTACGGCAGAAGGTGTTCATTGATCAACTGGTGTTTTTGGTAAAAGCGGTCGCGCGAGAAAGTGGAAATCGCAAGAAAAAAACTGATAGATTGAGAGCATTATTGACGGATCCAGATCCGGCGTTCAAGATTAATTTCTCGAATTTCGAGCCGATACCCTTTCCTTTGGATCCTGAAATTTGTATCAAGGGAATTATTCCAGAAAAGTAACACATTTAAATTACTTGATGTATCATTAACGTTCATATTACATTTACAATATTTGTTTTATTAATTTCATAGAGCAAGTCTTTTCAAGTCTGCGCTTATGCCATCAAAACTCACATTCTTGACGACAGATAATACTGAATACATTGCCATCTTTAAACACGGAGATGATTTACGACAAGATCAATTAATTTTGCAAACGATAGCGCTTATGGATAAATTGTTAAGAAGAGAGAATTTGGATTTGAAATTAACTCCATACAGGTAGAACTATTATATAAAAGGTGACGAATATAATATTACGCAAGGGTATCGTCTAAATCAACTCTATTATTATTCAGAGTACTCGCAACAAGTACCAAGCATGGTTTTGTACAATTTATCGAATCTACAACGGTTGCGGAGGTTTTGGCTAACGAAGGATCAATATTGAATTTCTTTCGAAAGCATCATCCCTCTGAAACTGGACCCTACGGAGTAGTACCTGAAGTCATGGATACTTATGTCCGCAGTTGTGGTAAGCATGAATAATGTAACTCAACAAAAAGTTAATAAATGTTACATTATTTAAATATTGTTCCAATTGTAGCTGGTTATTGCATAATTACGTATGTATTGGGTGTCGGCGATCGCCACTTGGATAATCTACTTTTAACAGCATCAGGTATGTTTTAATTCTAATATTTATGAGAGTGTGTCAGAAAAGAGATGTTTCTCTTCAACAGAATAGGGTTAAGGCAGTTCCACTGCTGAATCAAAATAAACAGATTTTCATGAAACTTTGTAGAGAAGTTCAAATTAGTCATATAAATTGACTATTAAAATTTCAGAAAGCTAAACTAGCTAGTTATTTTGATATTAAATATGTTATTAAAATGGGCTCTTATGGGAATCGATGAATTTTCAGGATTTTTCAGTTTTTATTGTCGTATTAAACATAGAAGTAATGAACAGATATTAATGAAACTTTACAACGATACATCTTGTTAGCTATCCAGAAAAGTACTGTTAAATTTTTGAAACGATGCACTTGCTCGTTTGAGTGAAATAATTGACAAGATAAAAAAGTTTACAATAATCGAAGTAATACATCACGTAACTGTGGTAAATGTGTACTAGTGATATAACACGAATTTCAAATTGTTGTATTTAGTTATCTAAGGGTGGTATAATAGCGGAGAATGTTTATTCTCAATTAAAAAAAAAATTATTTCAGTAATGAAGGTAGTACTTTATAGCCGAATTTTTGCTTATATTCACCATTATTAACTTTAAATTATATTAAATTATATAAAGCAAAAAAAAAGAAGACAACAAAATGATCATTTGAATATTTTTGTTTACTTGAATCCCTGTGCCACTTGTTGTGCCGGGCCTGAGCAGAGGAACTCCCTTAAGTAGTATATAACTATTTAAAAAGTTAAAAATAATAGAGAAAAATAATTATTTTTAATTTAGGTTATTTTAAATTTCAATTTAATTTCAACTAGTTATTTTTAAAGCACAAACTTTCACTTATTAATTTTTGTTTCTTAAATTAAAAATTACCTATATAAAAAAAATTAATACAAAAATACGTTCTTATATAAAAGAATCAATATTTCTTTGTTATTTATATAAATTTTAAATACAAATATTAAATTTATTTGATGACCCATATTGTAATTATTTTGTTATTTAGAATCTAATTTAAAAAATTACATTACCCAATGCTCTGCAAAATAAATATACAAAAAAATTCGCAATATGTATTTTATAATTCATAGGCAAACTGTTTCACATTGATTTTGGATATATCCTGGGTAGAGATCCAAAACCTTTGCCTCCTCCGATGAAGCTTAGCAAGGAGATGGTCGAAGCTATGGGTGGTGTTGGTTCCGAACATTACCATGAATTCCGAAAGCAGTGTTACACGGCATTCCTACATTTGCGTAGACACGCCAATTTGATATTGAATCTATTTTCATTGATGGTGGACGCCAGTGTACCCGATATCGCCCTGGAACCGGACAAAGCCGTAAAGAAAGTCCAGGATAAATTGCGACTGGACTTGAGCGACGAAGAGGCTGTGCACTATGTGCATAATCTTCTAGATTTATCGGTCACCGCGGTGATGGCTGTGTTGGTAGAACAACTTCACAAATTTGCGCAGTATTGGAGAAAGTAATCAGATAAAACTGATGTATATACAGCGAAATCATATATAGTGTTCTTTTTAAACAGTAGATTATCGTTACATTGTATATAAAACGACCACATCGTGTTTGTAACATATTAATATAATTTATTGTATTTTGGGAGTATTTTAATTAATAAATCTTTGATAAAAATTATTTTTTTGCTTGATACTTTTCCAGTGATTTCGATAACGACTTGATATAACACTTTGTAAATGTTTTAAACTTTAACGCCTGTAATTATTATATTCAATTACATGTATGCAATAAAAAAATATGAAATCTACAGACGAATAATTTACAAAAAACAAAAAATGTGATATTAAATACGTCACTTCTTTTATCACAATTTTGACAAGCGTGCCTAACTATAAAAATATTATTTTTGTACCATTACAAAATGCAGTTTATTGTAGTAGAGGAGGCAAAGAGAAGCAACAAAATATTTTCATTATACATGTAATCAGTTATGTAAATATTTATATATTTATTTTATTCTTAATTACAAGTGTATATGGTGCACACAATAGAAATAAATGTAAATAGATAAAATTGTTAGTGTTGAAAATATCAGATTGTTATCGACATGTGAACGTAGAGGAAAGCTACTTTACTCGTTCGGCATCACTTTATACCATTTATGAATTTAATAAAGTCAACAAATCTTGTTCAGAAAGATAGCGTTTTCTTTTTCGTTTTTTTCTTTTAATAGAAAAAATGTAGCTCTATATTTCCTCATTTTGCAGTATTATATGCGTCTGTAAATATACACAAATTTTAATCTTTTTTGATACATACGTACATTTATATACATATATATCAAAAAAAAAAAAAAAAAAAGTTAATTACAGAACATTAACAATTCAGTCCGTTCTTAAAAATTTCTCAGGTTTTTTTCTTATATGCTACCATAATATTGTTATGTCGAGTCATATTTGACATGAAAATACACAATTTTTTTAAATCTTCCAATATCAACATAATATGTACATGCGTGACCATAATTAAAAACGCCACGAGAAATAAAAACATTGATTTATTCTTGATATAACGTGAGACTATAATAAAGAATATAATTTTTTTTCTTATGACATTTTGGTAAATCTGTTATGTTTGAGGATCGCGCGGTAAGAAGAGATGTTTTTCAAAAACAATTTTTAGAGCATATTTTGCAATTACAATTTTTTCGCGTTTACAAACGTTTTTCTGGACTAACTTAGTTACGCACGTCTCAAATACGACAGATTTTGTAACAATCAAAACCTTTGCTCGCTCTTCACATCTTCGTCTCATTAGCACACAAGGTACACTTTATATAAGTGAAATAATAAGCATATTTTTATTATATATATATGTATATCTATATATGTATATATATCTGTACGTATGTTACACAAGTATATATACATATACATACATGTGTAATATATGTATATGTATATACATATACGTACATCTATATATGTAATTGTATTGGTTCTATAACTAAACATATGCTAGTAGAGAATGACCCTCGTTTCGCTCAGAGCCTTGCACATTCTATATCGCGACTCACAAATCGCTATTGAAAAATTACACTGTTCATATTGAGCAAAGCGAGGCACGGCTCAATGTATTTAGTCAGGGAAAGTTAAGTCTTTGAACGATAGACCGAGAAGTGTCTCTCTGTTTCTCGCGGTTTTTTTATATGTAGGATATACGTCGTTATGGATATATAATCAGAAATATTGTGCTCTTTTCTCTTTCAGAGCCGTGGCAAAACGAACGGCTGCCGCAGACACAGAAGAGAGTGAAAGAGACAAGCGAGAACGTTATCAGTCTCAGTTAATAGTTTGGAGATTGAAGACTAACAATAAGATTCGGGACGTCCGTTAGGTTTTGCTACGGCTCTGTTTCCTGTCTTAAAGAATTACATGAGCTCTTATCTCTTAGAATCTGTTACAAATGAATAACTGCTTACGTTATGACTTGACATTATGGAGCAGCAGTGAAATCCCAGGTTGTGGATATTTTTCTTTTGTTGCAATCGTATAAAATTGGCTTGACCAGCAATTATCATGCCTCTTATCTCGGCGTGATAAAAGCAATCTTTATGCGTAATCGTGCGCGATTTTCACTATTGCTCCATCGTAGACACACAGAAATATTGACGAGAAATCGAGAATTGTTCATCCATGAACAATGAATCTTTATGATACTCCAAAGAAAAAATAATAATGTATCCTTTATATATAAATACCTTGCTCCTCTTTTCATTTACTCTAGCGATTGTATGGACATTTTTTTCTTCACCATATCAAACGTCGACGACAATAAAATCAAAATAAATGTTATTTCAACGCAGTGATGAAATTGTGTACTGCGAATCCTAAGATTACATTCGTGATCTTATTTTATTCTGTTTTCTTTTGTTGCAGCATGTTTAAACGCACGTTCGTACGCATTCGCTTATATATCTAGGAACTTAACAATAAAATTTAACGCCAAATTTTACCTTAGTCTAAGTCTCTAAGCGCTTATTTAATATTATAATTAACTTAACGCGTCTATATTTACATTTAAAAATAGATTCAAGAGTTTCCAGGCGGAAGCGTCCAATAATCTATTTTAAGCGGGAACTAAGATCGTTACCATTGCCTCCCACGATATATTACCTGTCCATAGGCCTAGTGGCTGGTACTGAGCTCTCCACAAGATCGTGCCTCTCGATCGGCGAGTTTTCTAAGGTGTAGTCCACTGGGTATCCCTCGGGGTATGTTGGCGTAGCCTCACCCTGCTGCCTTAGTCTCAGTTCGCTCGACCTCTCCTGATAGAAGCTCTGCGACGCTTCGATGGTCGATGGCGACGAGGCTGTCTGCTCCGTGCTCTTGCCGTCCAGATCATCCGTGGAGTAGTAACTCTGGCTCGCCTCGCTCTCGGGTCTGCTGGGGTCGTAATAGCTTGGCGAGATGCCGTGACTGCTGTAGTTGGCCGTCTCCTCGCCGGTTGGGGCGAAATAGCTCTGACTCACCTCCTGAGGATTGCCCTCGTAGTAGCCGCCGGGCGTCACGTGCTCCTCATGTGGATCCTCCCCCTCCCCCAGGCGCGAGTTCGCATCCTGATCTACGGACTCGTAGTAACTGGCCGTCACTTCTTGGTGACGAGGGTAGTAGCTGGATGGCTCGTTCCGGTGATGATCGCCACTCTCTGTGACAAAGTTCTGCGAACAGGTCTCCTCCAAGCCGGTCATCGGGATCGGCACCTCGTACGACGTCGACACGTTCTGCTCGACTATCACCTGATCCTCGTAGCTGGAAGTGGGCACGGAGTCTACGTGATGGGTTGACGTAATGTCGGGATTCAGGTTGTACGACGAAGAAGTCGGGATCTCCGGGACACCATTGTCGTGGATCTCGCCGGCGTGCTCTTCGCTGACCGACGTGTCCGGTATCACGCTGGACGAGGCAATGTTGAGCTCCTCGCATGGCGGTATTTCGTACGACGATGTGCTTATCGCGCTCTCCTGATCCTGATCGCGTTCCTGGTTCTCTGGTGTTTCCGGCACGTAGGACGAACTCGCCGTCTCGTCCTCGTTCAATCCAGAATTATTAGTTGACACAGACGATGTGCCAATACCATCGGCGCCTACGTCGTTGGATTGCGATGGTATGTTACCCTCCTGACTGATCTCCGCGTCGGTCTCTAAATTCTCCGTTATGCTTTCACCCTTGTCGACTTCGTAGCTCTGCGTGGGAAAGCTCTGATCGTCGATCGCTTCGTCAGCGCTGGGCCGCTCCTGACTCTGTGCGATCTCGTTGAAGGACTGCGTCGGCGCGTTCACATTGGACTCCGCCGAAGTCTCGTATGACTGAGACGCCTCGTTGATTTTCGTATGCTCGAAAGATTGGGACGGCGGTTCCGCCACGACGGTCTCCTCGTCTGTCTCCATTGGCTCGTACGCCATCGACTGTGTGGCCTCGCCCGCCGATGAGCTCTCCAACTTGGAGGCGGATTGACTAGGTAGATCCGTGGAGTCACTGCTTACGGACACGTTGAATCGCTCGTATTGAGATTGCGAAGGCGCTTCTTGACTAGCTTCCGCGATCGCCGTCTCCTCCTCTTCCTCGTCTTCAAAACTGTGTAGTTCCATGCTTCGGCGCAGACGACGTCTATCCGATTCTTCCTGCGAAGATGGCTCATCAGTTTGACAATCCTCTGCACTTCGTTTGTTTCTGACAAACAGATCCGGCTCGACTGCTTCGTCCAACTCCATAGGCGCGTCCTTCGAGGAATTTAACGTGTCTGCTACCTGCTGGTCTGTCGATTTAGCTTTATCACTAGACTCTTCAGAAACTGTTAGCCGTTTCAGCTTATCTGTTGCATTCGCTTCGTGCGACTCGCTCGCGGCTTTACATTCTGATTTTCTTTTCTGCGAATTAAATTCAGACGTTATCAAGGCGGTTTCATCTACGGTCATCGACGTTGCACTCTTCTTGTTCTCACTTTCAGTTTCCTGTGTAATTTCCATGGTGCTCGAAGCCGTATCCTCGTTAGCCGATTGCTGCAAAATCAGTTCTTCGGATGTATTTGGAATTTCTTGGGAAGAGTAGACCTCCTGTAATGTCGCGGGTTGCTGTTCCTTGTCCAAGTTTTTGTTGTCGGTCGATGTAATTGATTTTTGTGATGAGACTGGATGAGAGGAGACGATCATTTCCGATGTTACCGTGATATCCTGCTGTGAACATGTGTTTTCCGGCGCCTTAGAGACCAGCATCTCCGATACCGGCACGTCCACAAATGTTGTCTGCTCGGCGACATACGTGTCGTCGATGATCGGCATCGACGGAGTGGTTTGCACCTGCGAGCTTTCTTCTAGCACTATGCTATTCGGCAGGGTGACCGTGTACGTGGTCGACGGCGCGATCGTGATCTCGGCGCCCTGCACCACATTCTGCGTCTCCGCGACCGCGATATTATCCTCGATATTCGGGATCACTACGTACTGAGTGTTCGCGGAAATCTCCGAGCGAGCGATTTCTCCACGCGCCACCGTCACCGGACTCTCTATGATCTCACCGATATCCGGCATAGAGTTGCCAGGGATCTGAATCTGTGTCTCCCCCGTGGCGGATATATAGGAGATGCTGGGATTCGTAATGGTAATCGGTAACTCGAGGGAAGACGGGATGGTGGAGACCACCGATGTGGCAGTCGAATCCGTCGACTGAATCGGCAAATTACTTGGCACTTCAAGCGGTGTCATAATCGGCTGATTCAGAGTCAGCGAGGTTTCCAGCACCGAGGGTGAAGATATCGGTTCCGTTGGCGGTATAATGGTCGACTGCAGTATGGTCTGATTGATGAGACTTGTCTGTGTCAGGCCGGTCTGGGTCATGACGCTACCCGCCTGATTCTCTGGCAGATTGATCTCTTGCTGGAAGTCCGTGTTAGCAAGGGCGGCCGCGAGTATGTCCTGATTGGATCCCGTCTGTATCACCTCCGACGCGGGAAAACTCTCGGTCACAATAGCCGTTTGACCGGCCTCTGTTTGAATGCTCGGCATGACGCTGTTGTCAAATTGAAGAACGATGTTGTCCAGGGTTCCCGCCTCTCCCAGAGAACTAGGATCTATGTACAAGGTTCTCGTGCCGTCTGGGTTTTGCGTGGTTCCCTCCAACGACATAAGGGTATTGTTATCGAGCGGCTGTATTTGTCCTTGCTCGTCTATCGTCACTAACACGTAAGTCTGCGTGCCGTCGCTGCTCTCCGTTGGCAGAGCCATGATCTGAGGCTGAGCGGCCACTTTTGGCTCCTCCACCTTTTCTGCGTCAGATTTTTCAGTTTGAAGCTTCTCGGTTTTATCCTGCTCTTTTTGAGAGGTATCTGTCTTTGCCTTCTTTTGCGCGATTGGTTCCAGCGAGGATAAGGTGGTACTAGCCGTGGCAACATTTACGTTCGACATAGTGGTGGCGGTACTCGCCGAGTTCATAGTGACGTTGAGATTTTTCTGCGCTTTACTCGAGACCTGAGATTTGACAGAGGATTTGGAAATCGTGGCAGTTGTCTGTTTCGACTGAGCGACTGTTTTGGCGATTGGTGTGCTGACGATGGTCGTAGCAATAGTAGTGGTGGCGGTGGCGGTGGTGGTTGCGACGACTATGCGTTTGTTCGTTTGAGTACTCTGTGCCACCGACGCAGTTGGCTCTTGCACTTTCTGGACAATAATTTTTTGCTGAGCTTTCGTTTGACGGCTGCCACCTCGAGGAACAATGACTTTCTGCACAGTCGGCGAAGCAGCGGCTTTGCCTTTTGGCTGTTGCACTTGCTGCATCATTGTTACCGTTTGTTGCTGTGCACTGCCGCTCGGCGAAGCGACGCCTTGAATAGTTGAGGTGTCTGGTGTCTGCACCATCATTTGTTTAACGATCTTTTTGCTATGCGACGTGCTCTTTTGAGATGATACTGCACCAGGACTAGCAGCGTTTTGCAAGATCAACCCGGTGCTGCCCGGTGCTTTCGCGGAAGCTGCTCTTATTTGCGAGCCTGCGGCCGATATCGGTACCTTCGGGGACTTTTGCAATATTGGCAGCTGTACCTTTTGCTGGAGTTGATATTGCACTTTACCGCCTTTAACCGGACTACTTTTGGCAGCAATGGCTTTGACCTGTTGCCCGGTTATTGGCGTTAGAATGGTGCCTTTGTTAGTGCCGACGACCGCTTGCGTACCTAATATAGTTTTGCCAGTGATAGCTTGAGACACTGGTGTCAAGATCGCTTTCGTGCCACTTAGACTTTGAGCCTGGGGTGTCAAAAGAGTCGTTCCACTTTTGGTAACTAGAGCCTTTGAGCTAATAATGGTCTTCCCGCTCAAAGCCGAAGCACTGATCGGCGTGTAGATGCCATCCTTGGTGATAATTCCCTGAGACAACGTACCCAATAATGCCGTTTTACCGATAGTACCTGAAATCGGAGTGAGCACACCTTTGGACGTGATTATGCCCTGCGTGTTGATAATTTTGTGACTGCTGGTAGCTAATTTGGACGTGGTAGGTGAGCCAGTGGTACCGGCGGTGTCGGCCTTTGGCGCGATGATAGTCTTAGTGGCAATTATATTACCCTGTGGACTAATCGGACATAGTAGCTGAGCTTTGCTTGTAACGATTCTCTGTACTTTGCCGCCGAGACTCTTAGAAATGTTTAGTGGCACCATCTTAGTCTGGCAAGATTGTCCTGATGTCAATATAACAACTTTGCCACCTTGCTGAATCACTTGCGCGTTGCCCGCCACCTTGCCGCTAGTAGGAATGGCAATTTTCTGTTGAGTGCCGGCCTTGCCCTGAACACTGTAACGCAGCTGTTGGCCACCAGCGGTCTGCACGACGACGTATTTTCCCGGGGCGGTACCTTTCTGCGTCAGAATTGCTGGTGTTTTACCGGACGGTTGAGCGCTTTGAAATTTTAAACCTTTCACTCCGCCTGTGAGTGGCGGTACCAACGGTTTAACGCTTGTGACGGTTGGTTTAGGCTTGCTCTTAGTCTTCAGTATTGTCGGTACGCCGCTCTTCTTCTTCGTTGGTGATGTTTCCGTTGCGGTGGTCTCGGTCGCGATCTTGAATTGACCTTGCTGAGTGGGTGATACAATTTGCGTAGTTGGAGTGAAGGAAAGCGTAGCTGGAATTGAGCTAGAAGCTGGTATAATGGAAGATATAACAACGGGCATCTGTTCGATGCTCTCCGGTGTCAACACGTCCTCGCTGAGTACAAATGGCATTGAGTTGATGTCTAGTTCCATGTCCGCCAGACTCTGTGTACTCTGTTGCACATATTTCTCGGTTACCGGCGCGGCAACGATAGTCTGTGACGTAGCTACGCCTTGCTCTTTGTTCTGCGCCTCCAGAAGCGCGTCTGTCTCCTCTGTCTTTAATACTTGAAGTTTTTTAGTCAAAGACATGTGTGAGCTGGATTTTACAGTAGGTTTCACCTTGCTGTTCGATGGCAGTGTCTCTATTTTAATTATTTTTGCTTTTGGGCCACTTTTTTGATCGCTCTTCTTTGCAGCATCCACTTCCAATTTGTGCTTCACACCTTTGTGCAGTGTTTTATCGAACACTTTTGTTTTGAGAATCTGCATCGGTTCAGTTAACGCCACATTCTCTATTATTCGCGGCATTTCACGCTTTTTCACCGGTACGCTGATATCAGATGATAAAGATGATGTAGCTATAGTTGTTTTCGGAATTTCATCTAATTTTTTAATATTATTTTCAGAAATAGCAAATGTTTCTGATTGAAGTAATGGTGACGTGATAAGTTCGCTGGACGATGAGCCAAGCTCGTTACCAGTTTCGAGAACATTGTCTTTAATTTTAGTATCGCTCTCGACCTTTTCTTCAACAACTACTTCAATATTTCCAAGATTATCTATAATCGATATACTTTCTGCGGTTTCGATATTTTTGGCAACCACCAAATCGTTGTTTGAATTGCCGATTTTTTTATTTTGGGACATAGCAGCGATATTCGACTCGATCTCGTCGGCTTTTCTTTTGATGATTCTCTTCTCCTTTTTACCTTTAGCCGACACTTCAACATTTTCAACTACAATATTCTTTTTAGATGACACTTCAACATTCTCAACTACAATCTTTTTCTTATCCATTTGTAAAGTCTTCAGGAAAGCCTCCTGAAATGTATTGGCTGGTCTTTCTTCTAAGAATAAATCTTTATCCTTTTTTCCTTTACCTGTTTCTGGAGTAAATCTGCCTTTATATCTCGTTTGCATTGGAGATTTCTTAGGCGTCAATTGTTGCTCGATTAACGATTTCGTTGGACTCTTGGGTGCATTTCCCACATCATCTGTTTTAGGCGACTTTTCTGGTGATTTCGATTTAAGTTGATTAACCTCGTGCGATTTTTGTAGCACTTCCTCTGTCGATTGCGTCTCTTGCACTTTTACATCTAATACTTTTTTCTCAAATTTGAAACTTGGCTGTTCGTGTTTTTCAGCATTGAGAAAAATACCGCTTTTGTTCATTGCCTTGTTTATCGTTGCCTTTATCTCACCTTCCTTATTTACTTTTTCATCAGTATCATTTCGAGATTTAAGTTGAGATTTGATTTGAAGTTCAATTGTAGGTTCAGATTTAATTTTACACTCAGGCTGAGGCTGTGCCTGAGATTGAGACTCAGGATCAAGCTGAGACTCAGGTTTAGACTCAGCTTCCACTCTTTTGTTAGCTTGAATTTCTACATCCAAAAAATCTATTTGTGACAATTCAAATTTTTTTATTTGAGACTTTTTTGGCGGCAGCATATCCACGTTTGTTTTCAAAGTATCTTGTACTTCAATCTTATCAGTAGTATTTTCAGTTTGCTCTATGATCAATGGTTTTACATAATCTTTCAAGTCTTCTGTATCTTCATTTTGTTTTGATATATCTTCTTTCGTTTCTATTTCAGATGTTTTTTTCATAGTTTTATCTACATTAGGCTCTATTTCCTTAATTTCCTTTTTATCTATAGCTTCTTTGACTGACGTTGTCATTTCTACATTTTCTGAAGATACATCTAGGTCAATTTTTGCAGTAGCTGTTTCGCTTAAAGATTTTGTTTGTTTCTCATCGTGTTTCATCTCGGATGGTTCTTCTACTTCGGAAAAAGTTTCTATTTTATTAATAGATTCTTTGTTTTTTACATCCATCGACAAGATGCTAACATTGTTCTCAGCCACAGTTGGTGTTTGATCGGATACTTCTATTTCTTGCTTGTCCATTTGAGCGACGACTTCATTGCTCCTCTTGTTAGCTCCTTTAGAACGTCTGCCTCGTCTAGATTTGGTTGTGGCCCTTTCGGAAATCTTAGTCTCACTTTCTGATTGACTCTCGTCTGTCCTAAACGCCTTGTAATCAGTATCTTGAACATATATATCGGACTCCAGGTATTTCTTATTCGGTTTACGTCTTCTGCCACTATATGAACGATCTGTATCGGAGTCCGAGGTTTTTCGTTCGACTTCGATCCTTTCGCTCAGGCGAATTCTTTTGTTGCCTCTATTGGTTTTCGTCTGTGGACTTTGATTTGCACTAATACTCTTGCCAGGTGATCTCGCGTTCTTACGTGGTCGTCCTCTTCCTCTTTTAACTGGTGTCTGGCCAATGTTTCCCGAAAGACTCTCGACACTTTGGTCTAACATATCAGTATCTGAATTTTCACTTTGTTCAGGCATAGTCTCTGCAGACTCGGACACAGTTTCATCCTCAGTTTCCGTAGTGAATCGTTCCGACAAAGTGTCGTCTGCCTCTTTCATCGAAGCGTTGTCATTAGATTCCGCAATTGCGTCTTCTGAATCAATTCTCTCGGATTGTGGTAATTTTTCATCACTAGAATCGATATCTGTTTCGTCCTTTTTTTCTGACACTTCTTTATTTATATTGGACGCAGTCGTAAATTTCGCTTTAATGTTTTTTGCAGCATTCGAAGAATGACCATCTCCTTTTTCAATTTCAAATATTTCTACAATCTCTACCGTTTCGCAAGTATTAGATTTTTGTTTGCTATCATCAGATTGCATAGTTTTATTTTCCTTTTTATCTTCACCAAAGTGTTTTGGCTTTATTTTACCCTGTACCTCGCTCTCATCGAGCTTTTCACTTGCATCGGCATCCTTTTCCTCCTGGTTGTCCCTACCTTGTATTATCTCCATTATCTCGTCAGCTTTTAATTCCATATTCTTACTTAATTCGGATACTTTGTCAGACACTTCTCTCTTAATTTCATTTTTCAGGGCTTGGCTCATTTCAAATTCTTTGATAATCTCTTTCTTCAAAGATAAATTCTTCTCGCCGAAAACACGGGGAATTTTTCGTACAGGTGGTATGGAGGGCTCACTCAAATCATCCTCATCAAAATCGAAACATGCCAGCCGCGATTTTTTATCATCTTTATCTTCAGAAGCATTTTTGCTCTCGCTACTCTCGGAACCTGAAGTATCCTTCTTTGGTGACTTGCTTAACGTTTCGTTAGATTTGTCGCTGGTCTTGATATCCTTTCTGGAATTTTCAAAATCAGATTTCTTGTCGAAACTAAATTGTATGTTCGTTGAAGCATGCAGGCTATCTAACGAGTCCCGTATCATGTGTATCGAGGATAACTGCTCAGTCTCCTTGAGCAGTTTCTCCGTTTCCATTATAATTTCATTATTCTCTGCACTTTCAACAACATTATTCTTTTCACTGTATTTACTGTCATCGGCACTCGACAAATTCTTCACGGGCGAATCGCTTAGCCTACTATTTAGAGAACTATTTATATCGACATTCGCCTCTTCATCTGATTCGTCATCCCAATCGGCCAACAGCTTCTCCCGTAATTCGGGATCGCTTTTCTTTTTCTTACTGGATTTTTCAGTCTGTCTCTGCCTCCGTTTAACCGATTCCGACCTATTTTCAGTCTTCTTTTTACTCGACTGACTCTTATCCTTTCTCACGTACTTTCGTTTCGGCGTACTCGTATTAGAACTCCTACCGCGCGACTGAGAGTAAGTTTTCACCTTCGACAGTGACGACGGCGAATCGTCGGATGATCGATGACTCTTTATATGACAAATAATAACGTTAACGCGTGAGGAGGTGAAATTACAGAAGTGACAGCGATATACTGGAGAACCCGCACTTGTTGGAGTCGATGGTAAGCTATTGGGTTGCTGGCGAATGCGAACCTCGTGATCGCTCTCGCCGCGCAGGAAGCGCGGATGCGTGATCCTCTTTGCGATATTCGTGCCGTCGCTTCGTCTATGCCCTTCCTCGCGATCGCGTTTTTTCTTCGGGATCTTTTTCTCACCAAACAGAGCAGAGATATCCGGTTTCTCTTCAGGACAGAATTTCTCCTGATGCAATATATTGGGATTTCCTCCCGTCAACTTCTCCGCCATCTCCACGTCGCCTGGGAATTTGTCCATGTAATTGGAACCGTCTTTACTCTTGGTCCTGTATTTATCTGTTCATAAAAAAAAATTAATAATTTTAAACGTAACTAAATTTATTATAATTTGTATTTTACTTACCCATCCCCTTTTTGATGAATTCATCTTTAAGTGTACAATTGTACTTGTAGATCTGTTGGTAATTTTTCACAAATTCACTGAAAGACAGAAAAATTATATAACGGATTGCATAAATAATTTATCTAAGTATCAAAATTATGTATAATAAAAGAGAGAATGCAATTGCGGATTAGCTGTGGAGTTATGAACTTCACAATATTTCATATACTTTGTGTTGGATTCTGGAGAAAACTGTCCAAATTATTTGTTTACACAGACATTATAACATGATCATTAGTTATTAGTATTTATTGTCTTGACATAAAGGCTGCATTTCAATATATAAGTTGTTGAAAGTTTTATAGACGTATATTCCTTATGTTATTTTGAGAAATACAAAAAAAAGGGTAAAGAAAGTGACAGAAAGATCAAAGACAATATAAAAGTAACCAGAAAGTGCTTGCAATAGATGAGGCAGCAGCTTAAGAGCTGATTTAAAGCTTTACTTGAATATTTTACATATACATAAATATTGAAAGGCACTGAATTAATGAAAGAGATGCACAAATAACTTATGTCACAATAAATGGCAGAAAAAATAAATCAAGAAAATTAAGATTAAAGTAATGACAAGTAATGATAGAATTAAGTAATTTACGCATGAGACTTGTAGAATATAATAATAATATAAAATTGGTATAGGTCTCAATAGATGAATATTACAAACCATTAAATGATAAATAAGCATAATTTATAAACATAGAACAAGTCAGAACATACAGTATTATGAGAATACAGCTTATGAGACAAAAGCAATTTACTGAGTCGTTTAAATAAAACAAAATAGTGATTTATAACCCTCTTCTCTCCTCTATATACTAATAATAAACATTATAAAATTAATATTATACAATAAAATTAAAATGTTTGCAACTTACTAGGTATCTTCCTGGAAAAATTTTACAGCAGCTATTAATGGCTTCTTTTGAAATTCTGTTTGTACATCTTCTGGCAAATTGTTCAGCCCAATGACTTGACCAGGCCACCAGCATGCTCCTAGTTTAACCCAGACGACATCTCCATCCAGATAATTTATTTCCGTTTGTTCACACATCTTGACAGAATATTCGTCTCAATTTCTTTAAATCAACATTGGTGGACACCACGAGCAGCTTTCTTTCAAATATGGTTCTCAAAAAGAAAACTGACAATCACATCTAGAATCGATACGCTGTAAAACAAGGGAAATTTTTAGGTATTAAACTGTAATCTGTAATACTACATATATGTAACTCTTATTTAGAAAAGAAAAGAACCTTTTGAATACCATGTACAAGCGAGGATGATGCAACAAATGCAAATCTGTCGCAGAGACAGATGGTTCGGTACTTCTCTACCAAATGATAGTTTTCCTATTATTCTTCAAACGCAAGGACCATCAAATGTATCACACATCTACGCATACACATACAACCTTCTGTAAAGTCTACGGATCATCAATCGATCGATCAGTCGCCAAGTTTCAAAGTGTATTACTATTACTGCACGTCCATCCGTACGTCTCGTCGCATCCGCACTAGTCTCTCAAGCGAATGTCCCTCCAGAATCCCAAGCATGCTCCCTGGCAACAACCATAAATATAACCCCGGTAGTATCCGCGCGTATCACTGTATTGGTCGACAGTGCGAACGGAGGTTCCACAGCGTGCCACTCGCCAGGAAGTCGAAATGCGCGGCCCGGTAGACCCTGCGTGATCTGGCTGCTGCTCCGGCGATGCTGACGTTGCTGGCCGCAGCTACGTCGGGCATCTTAGTAGCCCGTGCAAGAGTGTCGCGTGACACAGCGGTGGTCAGCCTTGGGCCTGTGTCTTCGTTGCGGCGCGCGGGTCCGTCCCCTAGAAACCGAACCGCCGTACGAAGTCGTCGGGAAGTCGGCGTCAGCGTGTCAGCGTCGTTTCCAGGAACGCAGGCAACCAGCGGTGGAAGGCGCGAGCGCGAGAACACACGCGCGCGAGCGCGCGCGCGCACGCGGGGTCTCCTTTTCTCTTGCTCCTTTTCTCTCTCTCTCTCGCTCTCGCTTACTCGCTGGCTCGTTCGCCCGCTTTTTCTCGCGGCACCTCGCCCGCCTGGCGGAACGCACACACCTCTCGGGGGGGCCTCGTCGGATATGCGCGATAATACCGTGCGCGGGCAACAGCGCGGAGGGAAACTGCAGCCGGGCCGAGCTAGGCCGTGCCCGCCGACGACGACGACGACGACGACGACGTTTCGAAGGCGCTACGTCGTTCGTGCAACACAATACGCACATACATATTCTCGGTTACCCGACTTGCAACGGGGTCTCACACGGTAGACGAGTATACACGATGGCTGAATGTGTTAGACCGAATACTACCCTTCCTCTTTCGCCCGTGTCGCGTCGTGAGAGTGCGAGATCCGATGGCAGGCCTGCCAATCGTCGGCCGCTTGCGTCGCACCGAATCGCGCGCGAATTTTAAATTTTATTTTTAGTAGAGAAAGTTCATTAAACTGGCTCTTTTTTTGGCAAGGTTGAGGTGGTAACTCATTAAAAGTTAATAATTTTTAATCTAACTTAAGTTAATTTTCAGTGATTTAATATTAAACTTTAACTGTATTAAAGCACATAAACAATATCACATATAATTTACAAATTAAATATAAAATATATTAGATAATCTATAATTATTTTAATTGGTATAATCAAATTTTATCAATGTAATAATTATGACTTTCTAATTTAATATATGTATATTTTTTAAAATTAATTTTTAGTGTAACTTAACCTTTTAACTAAATTAATTTTATATTTTGAAAGAGTAAAAAAAGTTTAGTAGCCGAATGCTCCAATTTATTTATTATCCAAATTTTGGAAACTTTTGAAAATGCCCACGCTCCGATTTAATTCAAATTTTAAAAATAGATTCACTTTAGATAAAGAAAACATAAGCAGAGAAGAATTTTCGGCGATTTAAAAATTTTTCGATAATTTTTAAATCTTCCTTTTACTTAAATGGATAAGTCTACAATATACTAATAATAATGGATACTGAAAAGATTAGCAAAATCCTTATGTAAGGAGCTCTGTCTCTCCTCTCGTTCTCTCCACCTCCCCTCCTTGCCTGCGCTCGTACCACATCCCTGACCTCTCTCCCCTACACAGCGCTTGTTATCAGTCTATTAACGTGTGATGTAAACAACGGATATTGCCAATACAACGAAAATTAAATTATAAACTAAAGCAAAGAGAATTAAAAAATTATCAATTTCTTATTTACCGACATTAAAAAAATTTTTAAGTCGTCAGAAATTCTTTATATTTCCACAATTTGAATTAAATCGAAGCATGGGCGTTTTCGGAAGTACAGTCAAAAATTTTACTGTTCTTCATCTATTATCTATCTTTATTTATTTAAAAAGAAAGAAGCAAAAACAATCGGCCCTAGGGAAATTTTTAGGAGAGAAAGTATAAAGGTCTAGAGTATTTTTCTGGAAATTGTATTATAGGTTTATAAAATATATTTTTCAATTATATTATAATCTGACAACACACACTGATATTTCGTGACGCAAACTGTTCGAACATGGATTTCTTTGTCTTCGATTCGATCAAGGCGCTCGCAAGTGGACGGTCTACATCTGCATGGTTAGCGGTCGAAGTTTCGATATATTTCGAAATGTTCCTGACGCGCCATTCGCAGATAAGCAAATTCCGCGAATTTGGCGGCACGCGGTTGACCAACCTGGGTTGCCGGGCCGAGGCGATTGCGATGGTGGATGACGACGACGAAAAATGGCAGTGGTGGCGCTGGTGCTGCCTCGCGGTGGTTCGCTTCCGGTGTATACGTCGTCGTCTGACCGCTGACGGCGCCGTTCAATTTTTCTCCGGTACTTGAGGTACTTCCCGGGCGGCATTGGTCGAGTTTTACGAGCATTTCGCGATACACTTCTTTTCGTTGGCGTTCTCGACGTCGGAGCCACCGCTGTTGCATTTCCCGCCGCGTTCCTCCGATCGCGTCCCCGGAAGTCGATTCGTCGTCGTCGTCGTCGTCGCGACGTCAATTACTCCGACGTGCGTCGTCGCTTATTGAAGCGTAGGAAAATGGCGACCGCCGTGCCATCGCGATTCGCCGTTCTCAGCATCGAGGACGACGATTACAAGCCGAAGAAGCCGCAGAAGAGCGCGACGACGGCCAAGACCAACGCCAAAAGCAAGGGCGACAAGTCGAAGCAGCAGCAGCCGCCGCAACAACAGCAGCCGAATAAGAAAAAGCAGAACAAAGTATGACCGATACGTTCGTCATCGTGTTTTTGTTTTTGATTAGCCGGCAGAACGTCTGGCCGGATGCGACGTTGCGGCGGGAAATCGCGGCATTTTAAATTACAATGTCAACGCGAGCACATATTATTTTCTTTTTTTTCTTCATTTCAGGGAAAAAAGAAGAAAACGAATAACGATGACCAGCAGTGGGAGCAGTGGAAGCAAAAGGACACTATGGTAAAATATGAAATTTTCATTGGATTATGTAAAATTTATTTGTCAAATTGAAAGATCTTTTCACACTTTGTTGTTGCAATTTGGCACGTTCGAATATGAGTGTTACAAAGTATTTTTAAGTTTTTTATTACTTATCTAGCAAAAAATGCACAATTTTTAAATTACTTATTTAACAAATTGGCTACAAGTTAACAATGAATAATCTAAATTTCAATTTTTTAGATTATTAAAAATGTTATGTTTATTTGTAGTATTTTTCATAACTATGTATATACAATTTTGTTTTTTTATCTTATATTGAATTATGATTATCCTAAGGCTGTCGAGGAAACGTACGAGCAAGAATTACATCAAGCTATTCTGTTGTCAAAATTGGCATACGAGGAACAATTAGTTAGCGTAGCGAAAAATGAAAAGGAACAGGAACAGAATAAGAAATCCGGCAAGAAGTCGAAAAAGGCAACTATGTCATTGGAAGAGTTTAACAGTATGGGAATGAATACAACTACAGTAGCTCCATTAACAAATGAACCCACAGACAAATCGAAAGGTGCGAATCCATTAAATAGCTTGAGAACGGAGTAAAAAAATTTATATTACCAATGTGAAAACAAATTTGTTTTTTAACTGATGTTTGTCCTTTTGTAGAAATAGATCCGGAATTCTTTGAGAGGATAGAGAAGGAGACGAAAGAGGAAATAACAAAAGGAAAAGAAAAGGACTTGTTAAAAGTCAGAGCAAATAAAATCGACGATGATATAACGGCCGCGCAGTTAAGAGTAGAGATTGAGAACCGTGATGAAATAATTAGTCAGTTGAAGAATGAGGTGCATACGCTGAAAGAAGAGTTAACGCAAGTCAAGGAGAGAAATAAAAAGCTTTATCAGATATTATCGCATGGCGAGAGTAAGTGTTACGTTTCTACATAAATGTTTTTGTCACTTGTTTAGTGTATCAGATGCACTTTGTTATGTGTCTCTTTCTTAATTATCTCTTTTTTTTTTTAGTGAAGGATAAAGCGTCGGTATTAGCCGAGGTCGCGAAATTACAAGAAATACGGGATGAATTAACGTCCGAGGTAGCTTCTTTACACGCTCAACTGGAGCAGGAAAGATCTAAAACACGTACATCAAGTGTAGATGTAAAAACATCTAAACAAACTGTAAGTTTTTTGTTTTAACAATTTCTCTTTAAATGTGTTAGACTATTTTAGATTTACTCCGCATCTTTTGCATATTTTAGAACAAGAAGAGGCCGGCCAGTGAAAATGCCTAATTTGTTTTTCACGAAAGTATACCATTGTGATCAATTAATTTTAATTATACGTATTGATTAAGTAGCCACACACGAAAAGAAGAAACATATTTGTAAAGCGAATTTTTTAAAATTCTTATTGCATATATAATGTATGTTGTATTTGCTGGTTAAGGATAAGTTTAAGATACACCAGAAGTTAAGATATAGCTCGATCGTTCCGCGAAAGTATATCTTGAAAATAGCATTGCAGCCTACGTTGACAGCTTTTTATTTTTTATTTTTTTTTTATTTTTTTGGTTTCTTGTAAAAGTGTAAAGCATGTCTTACATTTCACATTTCTCAATAAGTTTGATGAGTTTTTTCAGAAGTTTTGAAAATATTAAAGGAAACTTTTGGAAAATAATATTTATTTGAAACTCTTCTGAAATAATTTTGTAATGTATTATCTTCCAAATTGCGTATTAACATACATACACATCCGTGTGAATATAAATATATATTTATATTCACACATACACATACACACACGGACATGTATGTATGTTGGTTGGATTTACACACACACACACACACACACACACACACACACACACACACACACACACACACACACACACACACACACACACACACAAACACAAAAACACATCTATATATATATATACATAAATTACCTAAAATATTTTGTAATAAAATATATATTCTACACAATACTCTTGTTAATCATTGATCACTATTATTTTTTCCATATTTTTACATTTGTATTAATATATATTTATTTAGTTTATATAATAATAAATTTAACATCAGTTAATGAGCAAAGAATTTTTTGTTTAACAAATATAATTTTTACTAAATCATTGAATTTTTATATTTGCATAAAAATAAATTTGTCAATAATTCTTAATTTTCTATCGTATCTAATATGTATTTTTATACACAAAAATATAACATGAGATTATATATTTTAATAAAAACACTAAAGTTTAATTCCCACTTTATGATTGAACATTTAATTAAAAGTTATACTTTTTTATACTATTATATAGTATTTAAAAAAATATAAAACAACTCTTAAATTTAAGATTGTTTATAATGCTATGAATAAAGTTAACATTGTTAGATATTGTAAAACTTAATTAAAAAAGATTTTAATTAAAAGTTTCTTGTGATTTTCGAAAAAATATATGAATTTTATTAATAAGTGTAATATGATACTAATTTCCGAATTCAGATAATTTTGCTATGTTTTTGCGTTACGTAATCATCGTCATCTCTATCTACCAATTTTCAGTCCTTTCAACGATTCCAGTGGGCGGTGCTACGCCCATTCGCTACGATACTAAGCTTCATCCGGATTATACGTGCGGTTGCGCATTTTTATGGAAATTTTTTTGTTCACTTTTTCTGCCTCGAGTTATTCCGCGTGAATTTTTTTCGAGCTCGCTCCCGACAACTTCAACATGCAGTTCGATACGTTACACCTCACGTTCCGATTCTTTCTTCCTTTTTTCTCCCCCTTTTTTGTATGGCTTTGCTCCATTCGTTCTCCAGTACATGTAAAAAAGAGAATTTTCGTATTCCGCGTTAGATTTACGTAAATTATGAATTGCGCTTCGTTCAAAAGGTGACTTGTTTTATTTTTGATTGTTTTACCAGAATGATAGAAACTAGATTTAAGGATGTTTTGGCTTTACAATACCTACTAAAAAAGTTATTCAAATTTAAAAACTACAGGCTTTTTAAGTTTATTTTTTATTTTCCTAATTATCGACAAAAAGTTCTCTGTTTCACACAAATACCTGAATATCTTGAAATTAACTGTAAAAGAGAAAACGAAAAATTTGGCTTATAATAGCTTTAACTGATATAGCTTTTAAAAAAATAATCTTATTTTGTTTCAGTTGTTTTTATATAAATTTTAAACGAGTACATGGATTCAAATAAACTTTTGCATAAATAAGTATTAGAGTTTTTTTATAGTGCATATAAAAAATTTGATTTAATTTGTAATGTTACTTTCTTATTAAATTGTTAAACAAACGAAATGCGATTTAATATAAAAATTAAGAATAAGTAAAAAGTTAAATAACTTTTAAATATCAATAAGAGAATTATGCTTAAATTTTGCATATATATTTAAATGTAGTAATAATATATTTTTAAAATATACTTATTTACTTGAAATAGAAAAATCTTTACAATTTTCAAAATTTGCTATTAGAATTTAAAATATATTTTGAATAAATTTGTTTATAATAAACTTATGATCAATTTGCAGGCATAAACTTATGAAATATTTAAAATAAGTAATTTACTTTATTTTTTAAAAAATAATTTAAAATATATATATTTTTCTATTTCAAGTAAATAAGTATATTTTAAAAATATATTATCAAGAAAATATTTTTTTTAATAATCCTTAAAAAATAACTCAAAAAGAAAGAAAACTAAAAATTGAGTAACTGCTTTTTTTTAGTGGAAACTGGAAAATATTTTCCTGCGTATATTTGTTTTGTAGGAGCGTCCTTAATCTTTAACGTAAAGTAATCTAACGAGCAAACGCTTAATGAATCAATCACGAAAATCACGACGATTACGTCAAAGAGGCTAATGCGATGGTTGAATTTTGTTCGATGCGTGTCGGCGATCCGTGCAAGCGCGTGTCCTCGTCTGTTCCAACCGAGATCTTGACCAATAAAAGGGGCATTAGCGCTAAGTGGACGCTTCGCCTACTCGATCATAGTCGTGTTTGTTACAGAGGGTGGCAAGTACGAGGGATGCGTTCAGCGACAGATATAACTGCCACTTAATTTGCGACATGGCTTCCGCCGATGTATACAACATTTAAGAAATATAGAACAGAGGGATAATTAAATAAACGCACGCGATGATTTATATTTAGAGAATATTCTCTTCACAAGAGATATATGCTTTTATAAACAATTTATAACTTATTTTGTACACTTTGCAATCACACAAGCACTACCCTTATAAAAATATACTATTGGACAGTATTAAATTGACCATTAAGACTCATTTTTAATATTAAAAGTACTGCTGTTAGTACTTTTAATACTTAAAATAAATAACAATTACTGGCAATTTAATACTGCTTAGTACATTTTTATATGAATTATAAGGATATTACATTTTTATAAAGATAGTACTTTATTAAGATTCACTTGCACTAATGTAGTTTAATTTTAAACTTGGTTTAATTATTTTTCTAGTTCTAATTCTTAGAATTAGGAAAAGAAAAGTAAATTAAAGCGAGTTAAAATTAAGCTACACCGTTGCAAACTGATCGTAATAAAAAGATTATAAATCTGGACACAAAGCTGGATACTCTCGATATAAAATTAATCCGTTGATCTTTTCCTTCTCGAGTAATTAATTGCCGTAATAGATGATCCTGCACAATGGGGTAGTTGCGCCTTGCATTTACATTGAAAGTAAAAAGTTGTTCTTCGGTATAAAACGCGACTTTCTCGAATCCATCGCTGTTGCAGAGAAAGATAAGCGTGGGAGGGAAGGAGAAACGAGGGCGACAGGAGAGCCGAACGGGGGAGAGGGAAATGTCGAAAGGGAACACGGTAGATTGAGGGTTTAGAACGCGCGACGGGGTACAGGGGGTGACAGTGGGGATTCATTATCTGACAGTCTATTGTCATTCCTGCGGGCTGAGATTTTGCTCGGGCCACGAGTACCGAGGCATTACTCCACTCGGATATACTTATGTGTGTGTATATGTATAGGAGACGGGAGAAAGAGAGAGAGAGAGAAAGTAGCGAAATGCAATACCCTCTTTTTAAAAATACATTTGTTGAAAAGTCGGGGGCTTCAGGTGGCTGCTTTCTTCCGCGTATATAGGATGATAGTATATACTTCTCTCGCTTGCTCTTAAATTTATCAGTGAAATTTGTTTCTTTTTTTTTTGTTATTACGTATGATGGTGAAATGCAAAATTCGCTATGTGTTAAGCTTTTTAAAAATTCTTATTGCCAGGGTTAATTATTTTATATTATTATATACACAATGTATATTATTTTTATATTATTACATACACACTAACAATGAAAAATTCAAAGTTGGATTCGCTGATTAAAAGACTACAATTACAGAAACTCAAAGCTAATATTGCTAATGATTTGTAGGAATATATTGGTGATAATTCATACATATAATATACAATTTATAGTATACAATCATGTAGTATATAAGATTGTAGTATAGTAGGATTTGTTAAACTGATATCACTGCTTTTTTTATTTACAGTAATTAATAACAGACTCCATGTTGTCATGTACATCCTAGAAAACTGTTTGGCAGGTTTTAGTTTCGTAATTTATAAAAAAATATGTGTAATAAAAGTGTCAAAGAAGTTATAAGTATAAAAAAATGTGAAACAAAAAGTTATGATAGATATTTTATATTACTTATAAGAAATCAAATGTAAATTATTTATAAAAGATCTTTCGTTCAATATTTTTAATTATTGTTAAGTAAATATTTTAGTTTAAAATTTGATTAATACTTTTGTGTAAATTTACCTTTAGAAATACTCATTGATGAGTGCTTAATTGTCTGACATTATTGTCTCCAATTTGGATTTCCAGTTGATTTTCATTATTTTCAATTTCCTCATATGACAAATCTTCACATACAGGGGGTTCTTTATTATTATTATTTATGGCTATATTGTGTAGAACTGTTGCAGCTACGATAATGTCTTGCACAGTCTGTATTTTAATTCCCATACCTAAACTTAGAACTAGAAATTGACGCTTCCAAACTTCAAATAATCGTTCAACAATGTTTCTCGTTCGTATATGAGCATTGTTGTAACGGTTTTTGGTTGCAGTAATTGGTTGCAAAGGAGGAGTAAGGAGATATTTTTTTATTGGATATCTCCTATTGCCAAGTAATATTCCCAAATAAAATTTGTCTTTCTTTGATCTTCTACGCAATCGATTATGTTGAAAAATTGTTGCGTCACGAACAGAATCTGGCCATAATGTCTATAATTCTTATTTTTTTATGATCACAAACAATTTGTGTATAAGAAAAAAATCCTTTTCGATTTCGGAATTTTCCTGCGTGTTTATCTCCTAAAATTTTTGTTATAAATATCATTGATTAAAATGAATAATTCTAAATTTTGCAATAAGTGTAAAATCTATATTTTTATATTTATGGAATCTTTCGGTGTTGTACGAGATAAATATAATGTTTTCAATTTATATTTCAAGTTATTTTAACTTACCACAAGATTGTATTTTAATATGTGTCCCATCGATGCAACCAATTACCCTTGGAAATTTGTACATTTTATAAAATACCCACTGCGTTTCATGAATTTCCTTATTACATTGAGGCATTTTTAATTATTGTTGCTGATAAGCAAGCAATAACCATGAATACCTTTGCGATAACTCGGGAAGCAAGACTAATGCTTACTTCACTAAAATTACCACATGTACGCAAAAATTTTCCCGTGGCATAATATCTCAACGTTAATAACAACTGGTTAATCGGTATTAATGACCTAGAATTACATTAAAAAATTTCTATAATTATTTGTTAAATAATAATATTCTCACAAATTAACATTATTATTTCAACAGAATACATACGTGTTCCAGAGTAACAATCGGTCTTCAATTGCATGCAATGATTTGAGCACTGCATTCCTTTTCAAATGAAATTGTTGGAAAAATTCTGTGTCATCCTACACTTGAAAATTGTTCGATTTATTTCTTATTGTGTACGGTCTTCTTTCCATAAATACCGCATCATTTTTATCATCAAATTCAAATATTGATATCACGCTCGTTACAGATGCCATAGGTCGTGGTCCCTTGCTTGATGACGACCGCGATGTGTCAGGACCTTGAACACCCCGCTGCCGGTCCGTGGTATCCGATCCCACGGAGATCGTTTTGATGTCGCCCATTATCTATTTTGTTTGGTTTTTAATCGGAGTGACCTTCTCCTAGTTCGGTGGTTTGAAGACCTAACGGGTCCGAACAACCGAGGAGAGGACGGGCTTATCAGAGGCGGCCCATACTCGCCTCGTTATGGAGGTCTATCTCAAGATAGGCATTTTATAGGTCATCTTCTTTCCTAGAGGAGACGCTCACCCATCCTCCAGACACTCCACCATCTATTTTGTACCTATTCCTATCTATAATATTTTTCTAACAGAAAATTTTTCTCTTTGTAATTCTGTACATTCTTTTAATAAGTGTTCTAAAGTCTCTACTTTTTAATTATTAGACATACTTACATTTATTCTCCTCAGCTTTCTTCCAGTATCTATTCCTTAATGTCTCATTTCCGCACCTAAATCTAACTATTATTGATTGATTTTTTTATACCCTGCTAAAATATACGAAGGTTTTTTATCTGTTTTTATTTTTTAAATACATTTATTTATTATATTTTGTCTACATTTAAAAAAATATCTTTCCTGTTTTTGTTCGTCTCTGTCTATTTTTTCTAGTCTTTTTGCATACTCTTCCTTTTCTAATCTTTATTAATTATTTCTGCCGTTTATTCACATTTTATTAATTATATTTGTTAGCTTATCTATTTCCTGCTTCATAATAATAAATATTGTCTCTTTATAATAATTTTCTCTCATTTTTTCCCAGTTCGATTTTTGTTTATCTTTTCTTTTGTCAATTTCTTCCCAACATTCCAAAATTATCTCATCGTTACCAGTTTCTTGAGTTTTTTTTCTTGAATTCTTTTCAAATTCTTCCGCTTTTTTCCCTGCTTCTATCTTAATATTTTCATTCTTAACATTTTCATTCTCTGTTATATATCCCGGAGTGTTAGAACCGAAAGTCCATTTAATACACCTCTTTTGAATTGTCTCAAAATCTTTTACTTCCATCCAACCCCAAATTTCAGCTGCATATAATATAATACTTTTTATTAAACTATTGAATATTGTTCTCATCAATCTTCTTTCTTTAAAATATTAAAATTTTTTTTGTCCTATTTCCCATAAATGTGTCATTGCTATGATTGCTTTTTTAACCGTCTCTCTTATGTGTGCCTCGTAGCCTCCGTTTTTCTGAAAATAAAATCCTAAATATTTAAATTCGTCAACTTCTTCAATTTTTTTATTCCTCCACATCCAATTCTCTTTAATCTTCTTAGTGTTATCTTTTTGAAACACTAAAACTTTTGATTTTTCTACATTTAACTTTAGCTCTTTCTTTTTAAAATATGATTCGATTTTAGTTATCATGTTTTTCAAGTCTTCAGAGTTTTTCGCTATTAATACTATATTATCCTTGTAAGCTAATGACCAAATTTTTTTGCTACCTATCATAACTCCTTCTTGTTCACTTTTTATATGTTTCTCTAAATCCGCCATGTATAACGTAAATAACGTAGAACTCAGTGGGCATCCTTGTCTAACTCCCTTCGTCGTCCAAAATCTTTCTGACCTCTCTTCACCTATTCTAACTACATTTATCGTTTCCTTGTAAATTTCATTAATTCTGTTTCTTAGTTGCATGCTTATACCGGTTTTTTGCATTATGTCTTTTAGTTTATCTCTGTTTACCGCATTGAAAGCTGCGCTCAGATTTGCAAAAAAGATATATAATTTTCCATTTCTCTTCTTTATTTCTCTGTTTACTATATAATTTATAATAAAGATTTTATTTATTATACTCCTTATATTTCTAAATCCTTCCTGCGTTTCCGGTATAATATTTTTATTCTTTATTTCACTTTCAAGTTTTTGTTTTAAAATCATTGCATATATTTTATACACTGTGTCTAATACTGTTATTTCTTTGTAGTTTTTGATATTTTCCTTATCTCCTTCTTTAAAAATTGGCGTTATCACTCCTGTTTTCCATATTTTTGGCAATTCGTCTCCATGCCACACTTTATTAATTATTGTTGTCAGCCTCTTGACTAAGTCTGGATGTTCGTACATCCAAGCTTTATTATCTTCTTCTGCTGCTTTATTTTTCTTTAATCTTTTGATTTGCTCTTCTACTTTGTTTTCGCTTATCTGGTGTTCTTCTGGTTTCGCTTCTTCTTCTTCTTCTTCCGCTTTTTCTTTTTCCTTTTCCACTTCGATATACGTGTCTTTTCCATCCAATAAGCCCATAAAATGATCTTTCCATTTTTCAATAGTTATTTTTGTTGTAATTTCTAATTCTTTCTTTCTTTCCCTATTAATGTAAGCCCATACTTGACTTTCCTCTTTTATTTCTGTGATCTCTTCGATTTCTTCTTTTCCTTGTACTATTTTTTTCTTCTCTATGTTGCTATTGTGTTCTTTTTTCCATCTTCCAATCAAACTCTCTGCTTCGTTTATTTTATCTATAATCTCCTCCATCATTTCATTAATTTCTTCTTTTTTGAAATTTATATTTATTTTTTTGTATTGAATCTTTTCATCCTCCGTCCATATTCTTTTTTCTCTCCGTGTCTTTTCTTTTATTTCCTCTCGATATAGTTCGACGATCATAGGATGATGTTTGTCTGATTTTATTTCTTGATCTACTTCAAAACGTTTGATTTCGTTCCTTATCTTTAAATTTGTTACTACATAATCAATTACCGAATAACTTTCGCATGTAAATTCTCCACCTTCGTCCCCTTCTACATTTCCATTAAGAATGTCCCATCCTCTTTGTTCCACCATTTGTAGCAAGATTTTTCCTTTTGGATTGATTATCTTGTCTTTTGAGGTTCTTTTCCCTCTATCTGCTTCTTCTTCACATCTGCTACCGCTCAAACCAATTCTTGCGTTGAAATCCCCTCCTATTATTAATTTTGTCGTCTCTGGTTCTTCTATCATTTCTTCTAATTTCTTTCTTAATTTATTCATATTTCTATTATATACAGTTAATACTCGCCATATTTTGTCGTCTATTTTCAATCTTCTTTCTTGAATATCATTTTCTTGAATATCATTTGTTATTTCATCTTCCGATATTTCCTTCCTTACTCCTGTTATAATTCCTCCTGTAACTCTTCCTCTAGGTCCTTCCGTTGCAGGTCGGTATTTCCATATGTGAGTCTCCGGTAATTTTGCTTTGACTGTGTCCCAGTCGTTGTCTTTTATCCACGTCTCTATCATTCCTATTACATCTAGTTTTTTTATAAATTCAAAATGAATTCTATTTTTTATTCTATTTTTTACTCCTGCTACATTCCAAAAACCTACCTTTAATAAATTTTCTTGTCGTGTTTTTTCATTTCCATTTCTATCTCTGGTTGCCTTTCCTCGCGGATCCTGTCTTGTCTCTTCTATTGTCTCCGCTCTTGGGATATCATCTTCTTTTGTGACGATGTTGTTTCTCTTCTCTCTTTCTTCTCTTTCCTCCTCTTTTCTCTCTAGCCGTTCCACTCTTTTAGTTAAATTGAGTATGCTTTTTTCCAGTTTTTGTCTTTCTTCCATTTTATTTTTATCTTCGCTAGTGACCACTAATTCTTGAATTTTAATTGGCACTCTTCTTACCTTTCTTGATTTATTGAACTTCTCCAAAAATTCTTCTGCTGGTTTGCATATCTCATTTATATTCTGTTTTCTTTTGTTAACTTTTGTTAAGCTATTATATATAACGATAGCTTTCTGTTCAGATAATCTATCGTTTGTTTCTCAGTTTTTTTTTATTCTTTGTGCTCTCTTGTATTCTGGTTCAAGTGTATTACTCCGCTGTCCATAGATATGACATTGCTGACTGGCTCACAATTTCCATTTGTCAGCTTTTCTTTAACAGCTAGTAGCTAGTATTAATTTCACACGTCTCCAATCGATGTTATCTATCACATTTTGCTCACACCTAACCACGTTATCAAGCATTTTTTAACTTCTTCAGATGGTCACTTTTTCTTACCTCCTATTTTGCTTAATTTCCCAACAGATTTGTTTGTTTGTACTTTCCTTACTTCCTATCTCCTCTCCAGATAGCACTGTTTCAATTTTTATTCTCTGTGATCTTTTTGTTTAAATAACCGAAAATTTCACAAGTTGCATGTTTATCTCGTTGCTATTATCACGTAATATTTTCCGCCTTATCAAATAAGTTGGGTAAGTGAGATACATTTATTCTAAAAATTGTCGATAAAGATGTTGGATGACACGTGTCGCGTACGGAATCGTCCGGTTATCACATTATCAGATCAATTATCAGTGTTTACCGGGCAGTATTGATATTGCAAGTACCTGTTATAATGCACATATCGAGCACTTGCGACATTACTGTAATTTTACTTAGACCGCATCTGCTGTCTAAGCAAGTGGAGCCAAAAGTACGTGGACTCGGAAGAGCCCGTTCGGCAACCGGCTAAAAAACGGTGTAGGGAAGAGTTGCTGAATGCGTACTGGTCTTTACTGCCGAGCAAAGAGCAATTGACATTGTAACTCATTAGCTTATACGAAGAAGAAATATTTGTTGGACTTAAAAAGGATTTTTCTCTCTCTTTGAGTGTCCTTGCTCTATCCATCTCCGGTAGCGATCCCGAACAGTGTCCCAAAACCAGAAACACAACTATTTTAATATAAAATAATAATTTGTTTATAATAATTTCTTTTAATATTAAAAGTTGTGTATTTTGCGTTTTATTAATATCGACTCCTATTTGATTTTTATAATAACTCTTATTTGTCCTTTTTTTTTAATTGTTCAAGCCTTCTCACAACATTGTCGTACAGAAATGAAGAAAGAAAATACGTCTCGCACAGGCGATCGTTATTTATCAAAAATACGTCACGTCCCTATTTAAAACGGAATGCGATAAATGAAAAAGACGAACGGAAAATTAATTCGAACATTAGGCAGGAAAATTAAGAAGCCGCGGCGGCAGCGGTAGACGATTCTCAACGGAAGGACTCTCGTTGTACACGACGTTATTCATCCTGCGTACATCCGCGGTGTCATTAACGCTCTCCCGCGGTTACAGTGGCGCACGCCAAGAGTGTGTCGTCTGTGTATATATTGTATATATTGCCAAGCGGCGAAATTAAGATTAACGAGGAAAGTATTTCTGCGCCGCGCGAAGGAGTTCCCTGCCGCTAACGACGGAAATGACGAACTTTTCGCAGGATAATGAGACCGCGCACGAAGGTGGTTGGGATCGACGACTCGATCCTCGTTCGATCGAAATAATGTCCGGAAGGATAACTCATCGAACCTTGCGATTCGCATAATTCGATACAATCAGAAGGGAAGATGCTCGAGGGTCTCAGTTTGTGGCAGCGACGTCTGATTTCGTTCATCTATTTTATAAGAACAGCTCATCAAGAAGAAAAGAGAGAAAGGAAGGAGTGGTGATGCAATTTAAAGGAATGATATTCGATCGCGTTGTTATGGGAAATATTATTGTTTAGTGTTTATACAAGTAATGATATATCAATTAAAAAAAAATTATTAACATGACCAAATTTTTCAACTTAATTATATTTCTCCAATTTAACACACATATGCATACAGATAATAAAACCAATATGCATGTATTTACGGAAGTCTAAGTTTTAGTCTATAGATTCTATAAAGAGTAAAATATGTGGCTTCTTTTAAGGAATTTTTTAAAGAAAATTGTTACACGTATTCTTCTACGTTTTAACATATTTATTTGTACGTATTTAAAAAAAAATGTAGAGAAAATTTTTGCTGGACATGTATTTTATGTGTGTATATAAATTAAAGTCAAAAGTTTCAATACTTTTTCAGAAATCATGTCAGCTAAGTTAAAAAACGTCAGCTAAGGTAAAAAACATGAAAATATTAATAAACATTTCAAGTTATACCACCAATCTGTGTAAAAGTGAAGAAAAATATGTGTAGACATTTTTTTATATATATAAAAAAAAGAGGAAAATTGCACTTTCGCGCGATTAGAATATTTCCCTCCTTTCTAAGTTAAATATATAAATACTTGAAGTAAAGGAATTTAATTAAGTAAGTTAAAATATATATCCATTTTTTTTCAGTATAATAAGCTTACATTTTATAATTTATACAGTCTCTTGTTTTATAAAAAGCTTATTAAGATAATTGAATAATTTCTAAACAAGTACATAGATCTTTGACTTCGTCAAGGAATTGTTCGATTCTTTTCGATTTGATTGATGAGGATACATATTTTTTCATCTACAATATATAATTCTGACGTTATACTCGAGATGTCATCATTTCAGTTCGCAAATATAATTTCTCCATGCGGTTCAGTTTAGGTTTAGGTCATTGAGCAATTACATCCGTATCGTCGATGGAATACCTCTGAATACGTAATACGTCACGAGTCAGATTACATCGCGAAGATCCAGTAGATTCCGCATGGTGTATCAAGCGATCAGATCGCTTCCACATTCAGTACACCGTTCGGCAAATTGGCGCTTAAGATGAGAGATATATACCACGATATACACCTCTCTCGGTTTATCGATGAAACCTTATTATCATGAGCTTCGATATCCTTCGATTATACATACCTACGAAAAGTTTATTCACGTACCGTTCCGCGTAAGAGAAAGAGTGCTCGAAATGTGCGCGGTATATCGCTGTCAGTTTTATTTGATGACGGAGTGATGTGCGTTACTTATTCAAAAATGTCACGCGCCGTTTCAATCCTTGTGGCACTTTTGTTTTTACGGTTCCCTTCGTCGTCGTTAAGAAAAACGAAGCTATTTCGCTATAAAGCTACAAAGCTGAAATTATTACAAGGAAAGATGTGCGGAGACGCAAAGCGGCTCCTAGACGTGCAACATTATCTTACGATACGTGAACATTGAGTGATTTTCGTGTTGATCGTCTGGGGACTGTATTTAATCCATTAAGACTCATTTCAGCGTAGATTAACTTTAATCTTGGTACTCTATTTTTTTTAATTTTTGGAAATAGAATGAGATAGCAAATAAGTTAAACCGAAATTAAAATTAATCTACGTTGATACAAACGAGTCTAAGTCTTAAGAGGTTTTTCTGTTTTAGATCCTGTTTCTGATAGAAACTTTTAAATAACAATTGATATTCAATAGAGAAAAGTTAACTGATATACTCTCTATTTTTGGATAGTATTTTTTTAAAATAAATCTTCGATAACATAAAATGTAAATTAGACAGTGTCTTCTATCAGATGGTACAGCAACTTTTACCGTTTCATATTTTCATTCATTTCATTCAATGTATTCAAAGGAGGTTACCTGGAATTTAATGGGTTAAGTTTATTTTAAACTGTTTGGAAAAATATTGTATAAAATATCGAATGTCTAAAGATTTGGTTGCACAAACATCAATTTAACTTTAGATGAGACTTAAATATGTGCCTGTCTTTATTTATTTGGAGAGAAAGATAAAGACAGCCATATGGTTAAGCTGCTTAAAACAAAAATAATATTGGTGCAACCTAAGGGTCATTTAAAGAGCGGAAAGTCGTTCCGTTTCTTCGCGGAGTCGTGTGCTTTTGATTACCGCGAATTCGAACCGAGGGGGTGGGATTGGGGAGGCCTTCACATAGCGGGGCCGGCACGGCGATGTGTCGCACCATTCAGCGTCCATCCACCCCGTCCGTCCGTTCATCGATGCACGCGCACGCGAAACGATTAAAGTTTTACAAGTATCGATTCCACCGCGGCGTTAACGTTGACAGACAGAGGGATCGTCAAAGAGCATAATAATTACTGCGAGCCCGTAGAGAAGAGGCTCACAACCCTTTGTTCTATAGTCATTTTACGAAAAGGGGCCGAAAGCGGGGGATGCCGCGGAGGGGTCGCTCACGGTTGGAGAGCATCCGTTTCAACCGCACCATTATGTAATTGATCCGAGTCTTTCCTACGAACGCGACTGTGCGCTTCGAACGAATCTTCCCTTTCTGATGCTTGAAAATGTCAAACGAAAAGGAAAAGAAAGAGAGAGAAAGAGAGATATTTTGTGGTATAACAGCGAAATAAAAAGATCTTCATATCGATCGCTGTAGAAGAGAGTATAATTTTTTTATTTCTATTTTATTCGTCGTCGAAAAAAGACGAGCTAGAGAAATCGAAATTTAAATAATGTTAAGAAGCTATGAAAGCAAGAGCTTCATCCCCCCTTAATTCTTAATATCATTTTTCAATTAGTAGTTAAACAAACGATCCTGGCGTCGCATCCTTCTCAACTGCACGCTCTAACTTGTAACGTCGATGACAATTAAATCAAAACGTTTGTTTAATTAAATGAGAAATACATTTCTCATATCTAATTAATTTTAAAAAGCATCCAAAAAACGCCTCTCTCGTCCAGATTGATGCGTCATTCAGGAACTTTGCAAGGGCAGTTAAAAACGAAAAGCGCAGTGGCATCCTTGATACGCATTTGCGTGTCCAAGGATCACGTAAAAAAATTGAACTGTTAGCATAAATTAATTAATCGCCTCTCGCGCTGACGTTTGACGGCGTGCGAATGTAATTTAAAAAATCCGCTCGTTATCGAGGATCTTTTTGCCGCGCGGAAAGGGGAGATCCGCATTCGCCGGATTCGCGGCGGATTCCCGAATTCTCTCGCCGGCGGAGAGAACGTAATTAACAACGGCCGAGATGCGTGTAACGACGGGCACAATTAGAAAATGGTACACAGCGCGGATCCTCCTCCTCCCCCTCGTGCCGATATCACTGGCGCGATTAATGCGCGCAGCCCTCCATTATTCATTTTACGTTTATATATTCGTCGCGGCGGAGCGGCGGTGCGCAATCCGCCCCGAAAAGACAATCAAACGAGAATTATATATCGTTCGCGAGAGAGAGAGAGAGAGAGAGAGAGAGAGAGAGAGAGAACGCGCGCGCGTGTAACACGCACGACAGGTCGCCGCACACAGCCGCGCGCGGTAGATATTTAATTAAAGTTGTTTGCGCGACCAAGTTCGGAAACTTTGGGGGATAACTTACCGTCTCCGGAGTAGGCGAGCAACCCCTCCCCCTGCGCCCCCCTTTTCCTTCCGATGAAGGGAACCGCGGCGTTTAATTGTCCCCGCATTAAATGCGTCCTTTGAGTTATGCTCGTCATCGTGTCACCGGAAGTCGCTATCGAGCCATGCATCACCGCGCCGCCGCCGCGGGATTTATTAATGCCGGCGTCCAATTAATTCTCTCTCTCTCTCTCTCTCTCTCTCTCTTTCTGATCTTCGGCCGAACGAACGGCAGATCGTTACGAATAAATATAATATAACATTTCACTTTTTTCGCACATTTTTTCCTCCTGTATACCGTTTCGGATCTTACAGAAATTAATTAGAGAGCCGCTCCCTACAAATTTTGCGTTTGATTTCATTCGTAAGGGCAGAAAAAAAACTGCGATGTAGCTGGAAAGTACAGGGAGAAGGAAGGAAGAAGGAGATGGACGAAGTATAGGAGAGTAGTGGCGATGCTCGTGTCCTGAGAAACGAGAGGCCACGTGCGGAGATCGCGTAAACGTATTCGTGTCAAAAGCAGCCTCCGGTCGGGACCCCGAGTTATCCTCCGCGACCCCACTCTGTCATCTCGAACTTACTTCTCGCCTCCTTTCAGCTCGCCTTCTCGCGGCTGTTATTTCATACGTGATACTCTTACCTTTTCCCTCGAGTATTTCCATCGAGATTCTTTCCCGCCGCGCCGCGTGAAATGTAATTTACGTTATCGAGCGCGTACGTTTCCGAGAGCGGGTGAATCTTTATCCCCCGTCGAAACACGGGCGCGTACAAATTAAATTCACGTATGTACGTACGAGCGTCGCGTATCCTGGTTCTGATTTCTTTGTCTCCCACTGCGCGAAAAAAACCTTTTTTTTTCTCCACGAAAAAATTTGTTTTACGTTTAATCTGTAGAAATTGTATTTTATCTGACAAGATAAGTGACACACGGTTGAAAAATTTGTGTTAATTTTAACATGATGTGTCCTACGCGATTCAATTCTTTGTTAATTTAACACAAGATGAATATGGTAGAAACATATTAACAAGAAAGATGTAACACTGCGACATAATTTGGAAACAGATAGTGTAAATATTTTTTGAATAATATTAACTCTCCGCGCAACTCTACAATTTGAGTCTTTTTTTGTCAAGATAACTCTTTATTTAAAAATCTCAAAAAATCTGGAAAAAAGTTACTTTTTTATTATACTACCAAATAAATTTTCAATTCAAATATTAAAACTTTTATTGAATAAAAATTCAAAGAAATTTGAAAGTAAAGTTTCACTTATGTCCAAAAAGATTCAAATAATATTTATAATTTGTCAATGCAAAACATTTTAATCATTTATTTTAAAATTAACATTTTTATATTATACTATTTGTTATTTGTTTATTTATTCATAAATGGTACTATTTTAATACAAAGAACTATTAAATTTTAATTTAATACAAAATAATAAAATAATTAATTACATTATGTTAAATTAACACTTCAAAATGCAACCCAAAATGTTTAACTAGCATCAGTTTGAATACAAAAAGTTTTTCCACCGTGTCTCAAAACCAATCCGTGTCAATTATATTTGAGATCACAGACAATGTTGAACTGTCACCAGGAAAATCTCCGCCTCTGCAGAATCCTACGTGGTATTTGAACATTTGACGAATGAATATTAAATTGCAAGATTCTTGTCTCGTGCGCGCAACGTCTATCGTAATCGCGGGTGTTGCGCTTTATTTCCGTAAAAAAGAAGAAAACTCGTCTGACACGCGAGATGCACGAAACCTCAGTCGCGCGAAATACTCGGAGGGCGAGTTTGCAAGCTTTCTCCGAACGCATTCTCCGCGCTCTCCCGAAAGCTTTCTCGCCGCGATAAAGCTTCCGTCGCGTTGTTTCCCGATGTTTCCGCGCCGACATCTCCGAAAGTCTATCGCGATGCTCTCAGGATTACCTTCAATTAAAATGCGAATCTGCAACAAAACCGTGTCGGAATGTACTCTTGAAAAATGTTCTTTATTAACATCAGGCATTACATATCGGTGGTTTATTGTTGCTGCAATGATATTTATCGTTATATTAAAATCCGATTCGCTTGAAATTATCAAAAGTAAATTTCTCTAAAACGGAGCAAAAAGAAAAAATAGACGCCTTTTTTTAGGCAAGATATTTTTGTAATACCAAAGTAATCAGTGACGTTAAACGCGATACATGGAGCGGAGGAAGCTGTTCGTTTCGCAGCATCTCCTCTCTTTCACTTTATCGAGGGTGTAGAGTTATGAAAATCGTATTTCACCCGTATCTCCTTAGTTGAGATTGCGACAAGAGTTTCACGCGTCGGTAATTTTTAAGTAAACAGATTTAAAGAGAATCCAATTGAAGCGTTTGCGGTTTGACGATCCCGTCATTTCGGCGATCCATTTACAGTTGCGTTCGGAGTACGAGGGAGGAGAGCTCAGTCCGTAGAGCTGGCGAAACATCCCCCCCCTCCCTTTCCGAGTCTCCGTTCCATCGTACTATCTGGATAAACGCAGTCGTGCGCGCATTCGTGATATTTAAGGCTCGGCGGTAGCCGAAGCGGCTTCGGGCGCTCATCGCGTCTCTCGCACCGGAGGGCAAAGCGGATTCGCAGCGGACGCGTATCCGGCAACCTGTCGACAACAAGGACCCAATATGGGGAGGAAATGTGCGCGCGGGGCAGGCGCGGACGGAGGAGGAGGCTTATACGGCAGCCCGCGCGTGTGTCATCGCGTATGATACATACATGCGTGCGCGTGGGTCGCGTTAAGTGTAGCATAGCTCTATGATTCTCACCCAGGCTCGTTCCACCCCCGTGGGGGGGAAGGGGGGAGGACGCGTTTCGACCCCCCCTTCGCCCCTTCCAGTGGCGTTCGCTCGCGGGCGCGCGCGCGCGCGCGCGCTTGTCCCCCTTGCCGCTAGTACCGTTCTCCGAACCACCCTAAACCGCCCCGTGTCGTCCCCTCGACGCCGCACCACGTCGTCGCTGTCACCAGGCTGGCAGTCGCATCGTATCGCAAACAAAAGACGAGCGAGCGCGCGCCACTCATCGCTCGCGCTCGATGCGACAGCGAGTGACGTCCCCCCGGCACCCTCTGCCTACCCCTCCCCCTCCGTCGCCGAGCCCACAGTTGCGGCCACCCCCGTAAGACCCCCTTCTCTTTCGCTTTTCTCTTTCTCTCTCCCTCTTTCTCTCTCTCTCTCTCTCTCTCTCTCTCTCTCTCTCTCTCTCTCCCTCTCTCTCTCTCCCTCTCTCGCGTGACGATTCATCCTCATCGCTCCAATTCGCACCCTTCTACCCGACTCGGATACAGTTGGACGGAGAAGGAGAGACAGGCGCGATCGGAACGACGGATCGACAGAGAGAGACGGAGCGGCAGAGAGACTACCACTCTTCCATCTACTCTGCCTTCCATCCGGTCTGTTGTCACCCCCTCCCCCCCTTCGGCACCCCCTTCGGGCTGCCGCCGCCACCGCTGCCATCGCGTCGCTCTACCTCTTCTCTTCCGCGGCTCTCTACGGTTCCTGCCTGCCTGCCTGCCTACCTAGTGCCTGCCTGCCTGCCTGCCCGTCTGTCCCTCAACCCTCCCTCTGGCCTACTCTTCAAGCTTGATTCTCCCGTTTCTCTCCCTCCCCCGCCCCGTTCTCTCGCTTTCTCTTTCTCTGTCTCTCGCGTCTCTCGTCGTTGCCCCCGTTTTCGTTTGGTTCTCTTACGCCACCCCCCTCCTCCCGTCAAAACCCAAACCATCGTCGGCGACCACTACCATCACCGTAGTCACCCACACGCCACGGTGAGCTCGCCAGGCAGGCATACAGCAGAGCTATCTGTTGTTATCACCAGTTATTTGCATCCCTTCGTGGTAGCGGAGGGGGTGGCCGCCGCTTTCTCTCTACCTACCGTTCTGCCTGCCGCGAGAGAGGACGAGTGGTTGACGGTGACGGGGAAGGAGGGGGGCGTGAGAAGCAAGTGGATGTGGAAGTGAGAGAGAGAGAGAGAGAGAAATAGCCTGAGGGGAAAGGGGGAGGAGGACTTGAAATTCTCGGGAGCTTTACTTCCCGGGAATATTACGCACCCCGCTGCGAGCTCTCACTGCGAGCGCGCGCGAGACTCGAGTGATTCCTCATCTCTCGCCCTTTTCTCTTAAACTACCTCCTCCTTCTCTCGCACCTCTCTCCACCCCCCTCTCGCGCGCCTCTTTTGCGCGCGAAGCGACAGATGCGCAACAACGAGGATAAATCTCGATTAAACGAGCGGCGCGAGACCGTCAGCCGGTCTTCGCGCCCGCTTCCCCCCCCCCCTCCCCCGGACTGAGAATCGAGGGTTTCCGGAGGGATGAATGTGTAAGAACGAACTGGAGGGAGAAGGGTCGGGGGTCACTTGCGAAACTGGACCTCGCGAATTACGGACTCGCGTGAGTCTTATTTTTTATTTTTATTTTTTTTTAGACACGGAGCCGCATCCTCGCTAGAACTTTCTCATCCTCTTCGTCGATCCTTTCGTTCATGATAAACGAGGGCGAATCGCGCGAGGAATTTACATCGACATTTGGATTACCTATAATTAAGAGATTGCTCTCTCGCGCCACGCGAGAGCTTCTAATTTACAAGAGCCTCGCTCGTTAAATGCACATTATTACGGAATAACTCGTCACTCACTATTGCTATCGCGGCTCGCTAATCATTAGATTAATTCATGGGAGATACAGAGAGAGAGAGAGAGAGAGAGAGAAAGAGAGAATGATCTCTCGGACTTTTGGGAGTTGCATGCGACGTCGCGTCCTTGAAAGGCAACCGTTATCGGGAGAGAAGCGGCCAATGATGTCCCCGATTTTCGCACGCCGCGAGTGACACGAGGCGGCAGGAGAGGAGGAGGAAGGGGGAAGAGAAACGCCGGGGCGGAGATAGCAGAGAGATCTCCAGCTGTAACTGCATTGTGCCGGGGTACCCATATCGGTGAGATGCGCTCTCGAATTCCGCCTACCGCGGAGGGTTGAGAGAAAGAAGGGTGGGTGAAAGAGAGAGAGAGAAAGAGAGAGAGGGGGGAGGTTTCGCGACTGGGTGGTGGAGCGACGAAAGAGGACGGAAGATCGAGGAAAGAGCACTGACGAATCGCCGCGGTGTTTAAAATTCCCTGGTGAGACCCGGTGGCTTCGCGCTCTCTCCTCCTCGTCGGGAGGAGAGAAGACGGGGCCCCCGGTATCGGAGGCCGGCGCTGGGGAATGCGGAAAGGAGGCAGATTGAGGTTGCTGGGGCCGACCGAAAAGGTGTGGTGGTGGCGGCGATGGTGGTGTGCGGCGGTGCGGGGAGAGCCGAAGGGGAGAGGGTTGCAGTCGGGGACAGATTGCCACGGGGACAAATAAGAGTGTATCCAGTCGTCGAACGCGCGACGAGGCGAATTTCGGGTAAATTGTTTCTCCGCTCTTTCTCCCTCTCCCCCTTTCTGTTCGCTCTCTCCATCTCTCCCTCCGTTTCTCTCGTTCTTCCTCTTCGTGATACCTCCTGAGGTACTTGAGCCCAAAGAGCCAGAAGAGACTCTCTCGGTGCCTCGGTCGAATCGTCGATTGAAATTTAGTGTGTTCGTCCGCGAAGGACGGGGCTGTCTCCACCGCGGACTCACGATCGCTTCCCTTTCTCTTCCATCCCTTCCCCCTTCGTTCTTCATCCGGACTCTCTCTCTCTGTCTCTCTCTCTTGGGAGCAGCGATTTTGAATTGCCGCTCTGTAAACCGTCCTCAGAGTTCATATATCCATGAGTCTCTGCTCCCCCTTCTAACTTACAATCAAACTTATTCATCGTCGAGTAAACGGTCGTACGTCAGATCGAAAGTGATTCAAAACGTACTTGATATATAAGCTGTTAAATATACAAGCTTTCCACAATGATTGGAAAAGTAACGATTTCGCATGAGAAAGATACGAAGATGTCGCAGGATAAATTTCCCGCGCGTAGTTTTACTGTTATAAAAAAAAAAAAGAAACTGATGTTGAAAGTTGACAGTGTCCCTCCCCTTCGTTAAACTCGAGCTGACTAAACATGGGAACGCTCGGTATTTTTTATCATATCTGAAATTATGAATGAAAGACTCGGGTCTCGTTTCCGAGCAGAAAGCACAATTTTTCTTTTTGCTGAAATATATATATATAATAAAAATTTAATTAGATGCAGATATGAAAAAATCACTTTGTTGGATCACCAAATAGTTATGTATATAGTACGTGCTAACGTGCAACGCTCCAAAAAGTTTCGACATTCTAGTAATCAGTTTTAACATCTTACATACTTATTATCCATAGTTATTATCCAATAAAATTATTTTTAGATTTGTATATACGTGTATATATATATATATATATATATATATATATATATGAGAAGGAAATTTTATATCAAAAATTATTGTTTGCGATAGTAACTATGGACTATAAAAAGAAATTTCAGAGAATTATACCATAAAAATTGTATGTGTGTGTGTAATGGTGACTTGATGAAATACATAATAAAAATTTTTATAATTCTTGGTTTCTTACTGTTTACCATAGTAATTATATATACAGATATATATATAAATTGTAAAATAGATTTAGTAAAATTTTTCTTTAGTAAAGTTTTTCTGTGTATAATTTTTTCTATTTTTAATAATTTTATTTTATTTGCGCATAACAATATATTTTCAATCGAGATGAGATAATCGGTAAAAGAGCAAAATTCGGCGAATTCTGCGTTTACGAACGGTGCAAGTCTGAGAAATTCTTTACATAATTAACGATCAGAACGTGTCGCGGGTGTGTGCACGGATTTACCCGGTCTTTGTCCGAGGGGGAGGCAAAGGGTGCGGAAATAGAGCGCCGACTTGGGCAACGACTGCGACGAGTAGTACGGACGAGCGCTTTTACGCGTTGCTACCCCTCGCGGCGGACCAATTAGCATCGTTTCACGTATGGTGTGACGTAAGTGGTCATCCAGCCTTCGTGTCTCGGGCAAAGAGAAAGAGAGAGAGAGAGAGAGAGAGAGAGGCTGCGCGCCGCGGGAAAAGTCTCGGTAAATAATAAATGCGCGCAACGCGCGCGCTGCGATAAACTTTCGGCGCATTATTTATCTCCCACCCATTAATCGACCGCTCGCACGTTACAAAAGGACTAATTATCGCCTTCGAAGGAAAACGCTCGACAATGCTGTCGGAACAATTTACGTGACGCGCTGTTATTTATCATAAAAGAAAAGGAGAATATTAAAGAAAAATAAAATTTAGATACAGATCACGTTCCACGAGATAGGTAAACCTTTGACAGATTACGGAAGGACTTTTGACGTCTGTTGTACACGAAAAAGATCCGATTTTCGCGAATAAAGCACGCATTGATTTCTCTGTGATATCGCGATTCGGCTGGCAATAAGGTCTTTACATGTTAAAAATTATTTAGAAGAAATAGCCGTGCATATTTTGAATAATTAAGAATTTTTATAAATCGAATCCCTTTTTTGAAATTAAAAAGCTGAAGAAATAAATGTGTTCGCGGCTAAAAAATATATCCGTCGTAGAATCTTCCGAAAATCTTTCTCGCAAAGTTATCAAGTACGGTGGTTGTATATTGTTGTTTATTAATTGAGTTTCGGATGTAGGAATCAGACGCTACCATCACAACCTAGTGAGTTGCTTAATTGACTATTTCTATACCAGCAACACTAAAAAAAAAACTCAATTAATGAACAGCACTGTGCTTGTACTTCTATCATTAGCGAATTTGATGGAGTCGACGAATGTTACATTCACTCATATTCTCCTATCGAAGAGTAGCGTCGCTCATGAATTTCTGATTCCAAAAGAGCTCTCTGTAAAATACTGAGAAAAAATCTTGACATTCTTTAACATGTAAATTCCAGCCTGATGACTTTGATCGCGATCGATATTATTATCGAAATTTGGAACGGTCGATATTCGTGCGCGAGGGGTTGATCTTCCTTTTTAGAATATCCTCGCTTTATCCTGCTGTATCATAAGAAACATTAAACCAGTCTAGTCTAATTTGCGAACGATACGCCTTGTCTTGCAAAAAGTTATTCATACAACGAATGACTTTTTCCCCCCGGGCTCGCTGACGATGAAGAATTAAATCGGATGTGAGATGATTGATAAATTATTCCTTATAATAAATTAACCCTAGAGTGCCGGTCGCGACTTGAATTTTTACCCAGACTTATGTTTAGTACAGTTTAGTTTTTGTCAACAAAATTTTGAAAGTTTAAAATAATATTTAATAAGTCTTTATTTTACAATATAGCGTTAGCTTTTAGTTATTTTAACACCTTGCAATTTAAATGAGAAAAACCTAAGTGAGAAAAATTCTTGAAAGTGTAAAAGCGCCAAATAAAAAGACGTAAAGAATTTTTAATTATGCCGATAAATTTCCAAAGCAGTATTATTATCAGGAAAAGATGAGTAGCGTTTCACGATTAAGATTTAAGAGAAAAAAAGAGGGTCCTGCTCTTCGGAGGATTGTCGTATACAAATGCAAAGGAGCGCCGGTCAGGGACAATCTTATCCTACTTGCAAAATGGAGTTCTGGCACTCTCATTGTTTATACTTTATGGAGCGGCGAGTCGCGAGGGAGAGGACTCGTGGCGAGCCGTATGACGCGTAAACGCGAGTTTTTCAATTCCATCCGGCTTTAGACGAGAGACGGTGGCATGCCCGATCTCCGATCCCTTCGCGGCGACGTGTAAACACGTATATGTGCGTATATCGGATATGTACGTACCCTTCGTCGAAGAGACACGCCGCGCTGTGGAGCGGCGAGAAGCGGAGGAACGGTGGCGGGCGGTCGCGCGCCCCCGGGGAGAAAGATTCCTCCTCGTCTATATCTGTTTTCCACCTTTTTTTTTCCACCCCCAGAGGCAGAAGCCGGCGCCTCTCTCTCTCTCTCTCTCCCTTTCTCTCCTCCCCCTCGGCTCGGTTACTCTCTTCTCTCTTCGCTTTTTAGTGCCGTCCCCCTCTCTCCTCTCGCCATTCTCTCGCTCTTTCTCGTTGCGCTACTCTTTCTCTATCTGTCACTCTATCTTCCTCTCCCGTTTCCATTCTTCGCGCCGCGATCCCTCCCTCGCTTCCAACCCCGCGGGCCCCCTCTCCCGCTCCCACTTCGTCTTTGCCTCGAAATGTGGCATTCAACAGGGCTTCCACGCTGCTTGCGGTGGCGCGGAATCCGCGCCGGTTTGCCGCTACGCGCGCGACGGCGGCCGGCGCGGGGGGGTGCATCGCGGGGAAATGATGCGCAGATTGGCCGGATCATCTCAAAAACCACCACCCTCCCGCCTCCTAGCCCTCCTCCTCCTCCTCCTCCTCCTCTTTCTCCGCGCTACCCTCCACCCCCTCGCGCTCGTGCTCGTCCTCTGCCTCCCTCGTGCGCGCTCTTCCGCAGGCAGGCAGGCAGGCAGGCAGGCAGGCAGCCGCGCGCTCCCCGTTACTCTCTCGCACCCTCGTCGCCGACGGTCGTCAAGGGATGAAGTACAGCCCCCACCGCCGCCGTCACCGCTGCCGCCGCCGCCGCCGCCGCCGCACCGCATCGCCGAACAACCGTCCCGACTGCCACGCAGCCGTCGACGACGAGTGACTGAGTCCTCCGATTATTATCTCATTTGCCGCCACGGCCAGCGGCACGCGTCGGACCCCGTGCCGCATATCTTCGGACGACCCCGGGGATCCATAGATCCCCTTGTCATCCCCGATCCCGATTGGTGGACCGTAGTTCGGCGCCAACTTCGAGGAAATCCCCGCCGCTCGCAAGTATACCAGGTTAGTGCGAAATTAACCCTCTCGCCGCGTGTCGTCTCGCATCGAGAACTCGCGCGCGAAAGAAAAAAAAAGAAGAAGAAGAATCGCCAGGAATCGGACGAGAAATCTTCTCCGCGTGAGAACTGGAGGGCGACACCATTTGTCTTCCCGTCTTCCGTGGCGAAGATCGCGCGCGAACCGACGATTTTGTTCAAAGAAGAAGAGGTTTCTTCGGCGCGACCCCGTTCGGAGTCGGGATTTCCGGGAAATTAATTTATTCCGATCTGTCGTCGCATTGACATTCAAATTTACTTTATATAATTTTCAGGCAACGCGTTCTTTCCTTCCAACGTAGACTTTCTTTCTTTTCCGTCTCTGTCTCCTTTGCGGAGAGCGATTTTCTGTTATTACATCTATTACGCGCCGCGTATGCATCGTCTAACGATGCTGCGATTGTACCGCTTGACCGGCTGTTCCATGTTGCCTCCTTGTTAAACATCTGCCATACATATCGACATATGCGACATGATAGATAACCGAAACGATCGAATTGATTCCGCAGACGCGTTGTTTTCTTTTCGCGAACAAGATGTATAACGCAATTAATATGATTATTATTGCGTAAGGGTCGCAATAATTTTCGCGCGACACTGTATTCTTTTGTTGGCGTCTACGACGATAGAGGTTTCAATCTCCCATGTAACGTTGCCGCGGTCTTCATCTTCGTCAGTTCTCACGATTCGCGAAGAGACTTGATCTTTGATTTAATTACTAGGTAATTAAATGATATTTAATAGGGGATGGTCGCCAACTGACACACTGCTTTATTTTTTGATATTATTTCTTCAACAAAAACTGAAAATAAAACTTTAAAAAACAAATGTTAACTAAAAAGTGTCTTTTATCAGATGGTGTAAAGTTACAATATTATTTCATGTTTCATAATAATTAATAATTATGTAATAATTTAATAATATTAATAATTATGTCAATTTTCGTGAACGTCTGAAAAATTGACTCCAGGCTACATTTTCTTTTTTTCTTTTATAAGTTGATATCTACAAAAATTCCTAGAAGTCTTTTACGTTGATTAATACAAATATCTTATGCTGTTCTGCAAAATGTAGGGTGACTATATAAGAATTAAATTTATTTTTAATAGATTTAATATTGAAAAAAATTATAAATGTATAAACTAAGGACTTTTATTTTCTTAATTATTCAAGCAAGTGTTTAGTTTCCGAGAAATAAAGGAATGCTGTTTTAGAAGATCTACAAGAATGTTGGTGATCTTCCTCTAAGTTTTATTAAACAATTTTATAATATATCGTCTTTCTTCGAAATATTTTCCCAACTTCTTTTGGACTTCGATGTCCAAAGCAATAGCATGTAGATACAGCTCTAGAGCTTTTTGCATTCTAATTTTGAGAAAATTTGTTAAAGATTGCTGAATATATATTGTCGAATGATAATAATAGCAAAGTGTCAAGGTGTAAAATCCATTTAACGTGACGGCAGATCGTACGGGTGTCAGACGATTATATTATCTTATTTCTTGGGGGCGCAAGATCTCCGAAATACCATTCGGCGAGCGCGTTCCTTCGTGTGACATGGAGAATAGGACGTTTGAATTACGCGGAGAGTTCAACCGTAAAAAAGCCGAGATTTCGCTGCGACCGACAGCTTTTTCTCTCTCTATGCAGAGAGCAGAGACGGAAGATCGCTGCAAGAGCTATATAGTCCAGCTATAAAAATATTTATGTGAAATGGTATAAAAGAATCGCGCATCTTTTCTCGAAGAGAAATTAGAGGAGTTAACTGTGAAGCGTGATCGGTGTAAAAAAAGAAACGAGATTTTTTTACTTGCTTTAGATTTAGACGTTATTGTACGATTCAATTAATTGGACTAACTACTTATTTTTAAAGCGACGTAAATCTATTTCTTTATATTTACATATGTATAAAGAGAATTCTCTATTTAGAATTTACCCTCAAAATCAATGTCGACTTTAAAGAATATATTTTGCTATAATCTTAATAAAATTTATATATATAACTAAACTATTATAGAATAATTTGGTTAAATTTTTCAAAATTTTACTCGAAAGTGCAGTAAAATTCCTTAAAGTCCATGTGATCTGACGACCACCATAACTTTGACGATAATTCAAAGAGAGAATTCTCTGTATACATTACAAATCTTTTATAATATATTTATATATTTTGATTTCGATTACGGATGCTGGATTCGCCAACTCCAAAGTAACAGTTTCTTCGATATTTTTGGTGACATCTTTGGGCCAGCGGTAAAATACGCGTACAACAAGAAATATTTTCAAAATACCTTCAAACAATATTTTTGGACAAGGTAACTGCAAAAAAAAATACATGAAAATGGTTGGCGAGAAAGAGAGAGAGAGAGAGCGAGAGAGAGAAAGAGCGTCGAGAGTTGCCTTGAGGGCGGAGGAAACGCACGTCTGTCATGATATTCAACAACGTGAAATGAAACCGGCTACCGCGCAAATAGGACAACGGCAATTGTATCAAAATGTTTCTTTTACAATTTTATAGGAAATACCGCACCTCTCGAAGCGAGGAGGAAAATACGAAATACGCGCTACCGACGATCCCTTGGAAATAGAAATGGACAATGCGAGATTTCAATTAAATTCTACGCGCACATACGTAACATATAAATGCCGTAGAGACATTATAAAAAAAAAAAAGGAAAACGATATAAAGTAATCACGTCGATCAAAGTGACAGACAGCCCGCGTGAATCTTCCATGTGGGTGGCACACGAATAATGAAACGAGCGAAAGGAGAGAAATACATTATCAAGTTGGCTAAGAATCGCAAATAAGAGGGGGCGTGCGTGCGTGCGTGCGTGCGTGTGTGTGCGGTTTATTACTTGACATATACCACGTTTCGCGTCTCGAGATGGAGATAGAGCGACGGTAAAGAGTGAATGCCGAAAGGAGGTTACAGGGGTAGAAAGAAGCAGAAGACGAGGAGTAGGAGAGAAAGACGGGCGCGAGAGATCAGAGTTTCCGAGAGGGTTGCCGCCGCGGCGAGAGGGCGAAGGGTAGTAGGACGGGCGGGCGGACGGGCGCGGAACGAGGGGTGGCACGGCCACCGAGGGCCGAGGGAGGTAGAGCAGCGCGAATGCAAATATTCGCAGCGACAGAGATTGAAACAATCCGCCAATTAGAATCGTCGACGCGAACGGGATTATGCAGATTCGCGCCGCCCGCCCGCCCGTCCGCCCGCTGGCGGACGGGACGACTGGCAGCTGCCGGCAGCAGCGCGCGAGCTTAATTCAATCCGCCGAGTTGTCTTATGAATCGTAAACCGGCCTCTTCTCTCTCCCTCCCGCCGCGCGGGCCGCGCGTGAAACCGAGATCGTCGTCTCTCACCGTCGCCGGTCGCCGGTGAGTGACGACGCGCGACGTCGACGTCGACGTCGGGGCGGACACCGCGCACCGCGTCGCCTCGCCTCGCCTTGAGCGGAATAATAATATAACGCCCGTCCCGTAAAGTCCCTTTACGATCTTTGGAATAGCTCTCCAGCCGGCACACCATTGTCCCTTAAACGGGTCCTCCTCTCCCCACGCGAAGGGAAAAAATCGTCGCCGCCGCGAGAGATCTCCTCTCGCGGATTTCCTCCTCCCTCTCGCGTAATCGTCCTCCGGTAAAGTCGTGAGTCGCGCCGAAGAGAGCGCGATGCGATCTCATCTCCCTTCGGGAAGATGAGCGAACGTTTTAGAGAATCGGTATCTTTGCATTTTTGATTACGCGTGGAAAAGTGTGTCGTATTAGTGACTGTAATTGCACAGTAAAATAGTTTATAGTCAGAAATATAATTTTTACAATGACTATTATAATATTAGTAATAAAAATGGTATGTTTTAAAACTATATAATTTATAGTGTAAATTTTCCGTTGTTGGCATCACTATATGCTTATTATTACTAATATTTATTGTAATATTGTAGTTACTATAAAAATGATATTCTTGACTATAATTATTTTACTATGCAATTATAGTTATAAATATTACATATTTTTTAATCATTAATTATTTATACTTTATTCTCTTTCGCTCTAAAAGGGTAAAAATTGGACTTTTCGATTTCTTGAGTGACTTTTCACTCCATGTACGAGATTCGTGGAGTCAATTTTTGAAGGGGAAAATTTTTTGATACGTAAAAAGTAACGCACAGTCTTGTCATTGCAACTTCAAACGTTGCATTCGTGCAATACGGACGGGCGGAATTATGGCGGCGTCGGCCGTGGCGGCGGCGGCGGCAACGGGTATTTATCACGAAGAGTAAAACTGACAGCAGTCCATTTCCCGTTCGTCCTGCCTGTCTGGCTGAACATAATATCTTCTGACGAAACAACGTGGACGCCGTTTGTTTGGGAAACAATGGACCGAAACAATGCGCGAGCCCTCTCTCTCTCTCTCTCTCTCTCTCTCTGTGTGTGTGTGTGTGTACGAGAGGATACAGATCTCATCTCGCTCTTTCGCTCTCTGCTTTCCACGCCCCGCTGCTCTTTGGTCTCTCCGCATTGAAATCTTTTTCAGCAATCATGTTCCCTGGTACGAAGAAGAATTTCTTCAGTAACTATGGTCATGTTGCGCCACAAGAGATCATTTGTCGCGATTCGCATTATCGTCGTCTAGAAACATAAAATCGAGAAGCCGAATTTCTCCTCAAGGTTTTCGCGTTTCAAAAGACAATTTATCTTCTGTCGCTCGTGTAAGCGTAAGTTTTCTTCTGTAAAAATCAACGGAATGTAGCTACAATTTGTATAACAAAGACATATCGAAAAGCGATGGCTTAATTTACCTTTTTTCTCTTAGCAAGTAACGGTTGTCTCTAAAAAAGAATATTTTTTGGATTTTTCTAATTGTCTCGAAACGTACTTGTCGGAAATTTTAGAAAATTTCATGTTATATACTCGGAAAATGAACTCTTTCAAAGAATATTTATAAAAATTTTATCGAGAAAAGGTCAGAATATTAATTTTAACTTGATATTCTTTTGAGTGATGTATTAAACTACTAGGATTCAAAATATCTTTTGAATGAATCTGGCGTTTAGAATTTACAATAGATTTGTAGATGTAAACATAAAATATTTGAAATAACTAACATTTACTTCAAGTAGTTTATAGTATGTCTTTTTCTGTGTGCACACAGTTTATTTTAAGTAAACCTTACTTTTCTAAAACATAAATAACGGGTGTATTTTAAGATTATTATCAAGAAAATGTACTTTGCAAAAGATATAAATCATTAATTCTTTCGAGAAAGTAAAATTAAAAATTGAGCGATCGCTTTACTTTGCACGAAAACGATATTTTTCCGCGTGCGATGATACGATGGCGCAACGGCGCGAAATAACAAATTCTTCCTTAATACATTCGTACAGTGGTGCAAGAAGATTTCAAGTTTGCGGAAAGAACGACCGGCGGGTACCGACGTCAATTGAAATGTCCGCGCTACTTCGAACCTACGGGGGAGAAATTTCCCCGATAGCTTCGCGGAAATTTCTCACGCTCGGGCGAAAGCGAACGTGTACTTGACAGAAATTAGTATTCCTTAATGGACGACGCGATATCCGGGCTGGTTCATCCCGTCCCGCCGTCTATAGATCCCGTTCCTTCTTGGTCTTAGACTTAAGGCCGGGAGCTATTCAATTAATTTCAGAAGACAATAGTGGGACTCACTCCCACATCGGCGAGTCGCGCCTTGTACGTGCCTCGTACACACTCATTACATTTACGTCGTCAGATCCGGCGTTACTCCGCGTCGTTTGCAGAATATTCACGATCGCTCACGGAAGAAATGAAATGTGAATCCGTTAAGGCGTCTTGATTCATCCCTTGTAACTTGATAGGAATATCGATAATATCTTCGCAGAGATAATTAAATAAAACTGAGGAAGAAGAGAAATTATACACAAAATAAATGTTTTGCTAAATATTTAGCTGGATACAGATCGAAAGTAACTTTGTTGGAGCATCGAAATAATTATGAAGAACACTCGAGCACTGCCGCAAAAGTTTCGATATTCTAGCAACCAGCTTGAGTGTCCTACATAATTATTTTCAGATTTGTATCCAGTTATATTTTTACACTTTATCAAAACCCCTTTTTCCCTAAGGAGAATTAAAGTTAAAATCAATAGAGTCGGCAACAGTGACAGACACAATTGCAAAGTTTGTTGATAGAATTTAATTACGTTCTATTATATTATATATATTTATATTATAAATATCCACCGTAGATTTGTTCGGTCTGTATTTGTGATAGCAAAATGAAATTTTCTTTTTGAAAAAAATTAATGGTTATCTCTAGTACGAAGTATATTTCTTTGCACTAAGAAAAATAAGTTGTTAATTTGACTAAATTTTTCAGCTCAATTAAATTTGTTTAATTCGAATATTTATGTACTTTAGTCAAATATATGAAGATTTGATTTAAAATCCAAATATTTTATGTATTTAAGTTAAATGAATAAAAAATGAAGTAAAGAAATTTAATTGAGTTGAAAAATTTAGTCAAATTAATAACATTTTCTTCTTAGTGTGATAATAATCTTAAAATACACTCTCTTATTTTTAATGTCTACTTAAACTAAACTTCTGTATGCACACGGAAAAATACATACCGTAAATATTACTTGAATAAAATAAATAACACTTATTTTAAATATTTTATAGTCATATATCCGCAGATATATTATAAATTCATTTCAATTCAATCAAATTTGTTCAAAATATATTTCAAATCTTACAATTAGCACTTCAATCAAGAATATTAAAAGTTAAATCGGTGGTCGCCATCGGGATGACGAATCTGAGAAAACGTAAAGTTACGAATCCCAAGAATATTCTATTTGTTTCGTCAAACAGCAAAATGACGACGACCACGGGCGACCCGTCGACTCTGAAGACGCCGGCCTCCCTGTCGGGCGGTGATCTCGTCTCTCGACTGCTGGCGGCCACTCCTCCGTATCTGTACAACGTGCCGCTGACGCCTCACAGCTTCTTCTTCAGCGAGATGCTGCGCTCCTTCGTGCAGGCCAAGGCGGAGGCATCGTCGGCTGGCAATGGCGGTGGCGGCGGCGGTGGTGGCGGCGGCGGCGGCGTCGGCGGCACAGCAAACGCGCCGCGACGCCGCAAGCGATCCTGGCGAGACGCCCGCGACAGGCCGCTGGAGCTCACGACGAAGGAACGGCCGCATCATCATCACCATCATCATTATCACCCCGACAAGTACTATCACTCCACGGCGCAGCAGCAACAACAGCAGCAGCCGCCTCAGGTACCCACGGAGACGTCCCGGCTGGAGAACGATGGCGGCAAACGTGCGAGCGACGTCTCCTACCTCGACGCCGCGATGGAGAGCAAAACTGGCGCGACGATATTCGATCAGAAGCCGCCCGGTTTCGGCGGTGATATTCTCAAGCCCATCGACGAGAACAAGAGCGAGTGCAGCTTCCCGCGGCAGCAGCACGGCAAGAGCTTCTTCGACGAGCGGCCGCGGCACTTCGAGCAGGCTCAGCCGCCGGAGAACGTTTTCCCCGGCGGCGGGGAAACGGCGCGGAAGATCAAACCGGAGGATCCGCAGCAGCAGCAGCAGCAGCAACAGCAACTGGACCGCTCGAAGAGCACCGCGTCCGGCGGCGGCCAGGAGGTGTCCGCGCCTCTGCAGCTGTCGTCGGATCAGAAGAAGCTGGACTTCTCGCGGGCGGGCCCCTTTTTGCACGCCGGCAGCATGCCCGGCCGGGGATGCGAGGCGAGCGTGCTGCAGGGCGTGAAGGGCTTCGCCCTGCCCGGCGGCGTGTCGAACCCGGCGGAATTTCTACCCGGGCCCCTCTGGTACCCGCCGTATCCGATGCCGCAGACCTACCCCGGCATCGATCCGCTTCACTTCTTCATAGACCTACGCGTCTCCGGCCACATCTGGGACCGCAAGCACGCGAGCGAGCGCCAGCTATCCTTCAAGAGCAAGCACTGCTCGGCCTTCAGCGTGCCGCAGTCCAAGGAGTGCGGTGGTAATAATCGGCCATTGAATCTCACCCGCGACGAGGCGACGACGTCGAGGAGCACGCCGGAGACGGAGAATATCCATGGCACCAACTACATCCTGAAGCACCTTATGAAGACGTACCAGGAGATACTGCGGATGAAGGTGGAGAACGCGTCGATGGAGAACGAGGAGAACTCGAAGGATACGCAGCAAGGTAGGAATGTACCGTGATATTTCTTATCTTTTTTTTTCTCATTCCGTATTAGACAGTTGGCAAATTTGATACGTTGTGTTTAACGTGTATTGCATGTTCCATTGTGATCCTCTCCAATTTTTGTGTTAATTTAACAAGATGTATATGTCAGATAGTAATACGAACATTGGGTACAAAATTAACACAGAAAATGTACAGCATCAATGCAATTTAGAAATAAATTTGTGCAAGTATATTTCTTCTTTAGTAAAATTAATATATATAATACATATGTCGACACGTACATTTTATTAATTTATTTATTTATCTTGGAGGCTTAACGTTTTGAAGCTACATTATTTTTATGTTATTTGTTTATTTGCCAATAAATTGTATTATTTTAAATTTTAATTTAGCACAAAATATTTTAATAACACAATTACATTATGTTAAATTGACACTTGGATATTAAAAATTCAACGCAAAAATTTTAACAAGGACTGCTTTTAAATACAAAATATTTCCTATTGTGTACTGTCGCTGTTTGTCTCCATCTTTCTGTGCGAATTCTATTAAAATCGGGATTAGCGTATTTCTCTTGAACACGAAACGTTTCAAAATATTTTCAGTATAAAAATACCGTTGTCTCTGTTGGTGATTGAAATTCAGAAAAAACAGTCTTTTTATTTTACTTTCTCTATTTTTAAGAGGCACGCCCACATAAGAGAATTTTAACATTTAAAATCGTGGGACAATGTGAACTTTTAAAGAATTTTACTATCATTTTATACCAGAATTTAGTAAAATTTTAATTACAAAACATTTGGTTAAGTTTTAATAAAAATTACTCAAACAATATTTAATATAAAACAGTCAAAAATATAATGAAATTCTTTCTATTCTTTTACTTTATCGTGATTTTAAGGTTGAATTTTAAGAGAAAAAATTTTCTTTGTGTGCACGGTGAAAAAAAGGTTTTGTCAAAGTGTCTGAAAATTTAGCTGCATACAGATTTGAAACTAACATTAGAGTTAGTTTGCAAGAATGTGAAAATCTTTGTAGCACCGCTCATCATGTTTCAACGCCCTTCGTAATTATTTAGACGACTTAGGAAAATGATTTTTTAATCTGTAACTTTTCCTTCTAATACCCGCGTAATAAAACAATCGTAAGATCGTGATGATTTTTCTTTCAAGCTGGCGAGGACGTAGCGAAGGCAGAGGACACTGGCAGCACGGCGACGAGTCCCGAGGAGGAGAAAAAGGACCTACGGGCCCTGATCGGTCTCGAATTAGTGGTGGACTACGTGAAGGAGCCGAAGGACGACCCGTCGACCGCAGAGCAGACGTCGCAAGTAGCGGAATAACTTACATGTAACGTTTAAATTGCGATTCGCAAAGAGATGCGCGCCGGACGGGCCTTCCACCTTTAATCTAAATAAAATAGCCGTAGTGTTGTTATTCGCATTCTCTTTCTCTCTCTCTCTCTCTCTCTCTCTCTCTCTCTCTCTCTCTCTCTCTCTCTCTTTATCTCGTGTAACAGCTCCGAAGCACTCACCGTACTCGCGATAATATTCCTCCGCCGTAAAATGTAAGTTTACCTCAGGCGCAAGGGTGTGGGACTCGTCAGACCGTGCAACAAGACTGACGCTCGTTTCGTACGCGCGCAGGGTGTGGGATTCATCTCCATACGATCGCGACGCTTTATAAATGCTTTTTTTTTTTGTAAACGCTTCTACGAATCTCCAACAGAGATTTATCATTATTTATTGAAGTTGTTCCTAAAACTTTATCGCGCCTTTACGTTTTCCAAATATATATTTACGACGCACGTCTAGAACGGATCCCTTTTCTTTTTCTTTGAGGGGCGAGAACTTAGGGGGTCGCGTTACAAATCTCGTCGTAGTGAAATGGACGATGCGAATTGTCGACATGTGATATGCACTGTAAATATTATTACAGCATCCCGATGTATCTATATGTATCGATAGAAAGTACTCGTTATTGTAAGTTGAACGTAAAATAAAAGCAACTGCGATTTAACCTGTATAATAAGGGTTTGTTTCACCGGCGGCGCGGGCGCTCGCACCTCTCCCTCGCAAAATCAATGGAAGTTTAACTTTAATAACGCGCGCGCGAATTATGCGCCGTCGTGATTAGCTATGACGCGAAGTTCCAAGATCACTTCGCCCTTATTGTTGCCGTTCATCAGCTTCATCAATTTCCGACCTCCTTGCGGAACGAGAACGACGTCGTCGAGGCTGCCACCCCTTCTGACGGTGGCGGCCGGCTCGGTCAATCTGTAGTATGCGACCGGTCGATCCAAGTCTCTGCCAAGCTCAACGTACGGTTTTTCCGGTGCGACGAGAGTGTATACCTGATCGAATCAACATAGGACTGTCAAACTCACTCGTCAGATAAATGCTAGGGATATGCGAACTATTCGAATACGAATCGAATCGAGTCAGACTTGAATGTCTATAATTTGAAAATTTTGAAGTGATTCAAATACAAATTATATATTAATAATTTTTTTTAAATTATATTTAAAATAACTGTCATAACCGGTTTTATTCCTATAATATAGAAATCTTTTGATATTATCAATATATTAATATTTAATATTTAATAATGATATGTTAATTAAAAGTTTCAACAATTTAATTCGTATTTAAACAAAAAATGGCATTCTTATTACAAAGAAATATAAAGACGAATATAAAATATATTTCATGATTTTTGTAGGATCACTGTACTTAAACAATCATTGATAAAAATAATTGTTTAAGAAATATATTAAAATAAAAATTCAAAATAATAAGTTGCAAATTAAATAATATTCTTTAATTTTTATATAAATTTTTTATAGAGTAAAAGCATTATTTTATTACTTGAAAATTTAATTATCAGGTGACGGTTCCAATTATGGGTCGATGTAATTAAATGTATATTAATGTGTACTTATTAATTTATATCTTTAATGTACATTATTATATGTTTAATGTTTTAAATACAACCTACTAAGAGTATCACATTTTGAAGAAATTATTAAAGAGATAGCAAGCTTATTAGAGAGATTATTAATGGTAGCTTTATGCTTTTCTTCCTATCAGCAATAATTGAGAAAGTAATTTTATATTACAATAATTACAAAAATATTAAAAAAATGTAAAAAAAATTCTGCGATTTTATTAATACATGTATATCCGTGAAATATTTAATTTTACTAATTTTATCCATAATCAGGGCATGCACTATAATTGGGATCGTCATCTATTAAATTGTTTTATTTTGTTCATTATATGGTTCTACTTCTGATTTGTTCATTGACTGATGCAGTGATTGTGTACTTACTCTTTTAGTAGTTTCAAATACACTGAAAAAAATTTACTAGATTGAAATGAATATTTTTTTTAATAGTTTAATTAAAGTTAAAATAAGTATTTTTTTTAATAAGATAATATTTCCTATAATTTATAAAATAGATTATAAATTTTCTAAATTATAGAAAATATTATCTTATTTGAAATAAATATTTATTTTTTACAAAACTTCTGCTTGGTAATATTTGAAAAAATATTTATTTCAATCTGGTAAATTTTTTTTTTCAGTGTAGAATAGCTTTCAGCTCTTAAACGTCTCCGCAAATGTGATGACGTTAAATGACATCAATAACACTTCATTAAAATGTCATTTGAAGTCATTCATGTATATTAGTTTACCTTTCTGGTTGGAGGTAGGACGTTCTCGTTTTCGAGGGGATCTCCCGCGGAGAAGGCCAGGTCCAGGTCGCGAGAAGCTTGCTGCTCCACGATCGGATAGATTGCGTCGTTGTTTCGCGTACCGTCTAGATTCTCCAGGTAATAAACTCTACCGTTGACGCAGGTCGCGACGGAGACGACGGCAATCACGTGGAGGATAACGTTCATCGTGTCCGAATACTCGAAGCAATTTTCTCGACTCGAAGAAGCGACGCGCAAAGGATCCGCGAAGATAATGGAACGAAAGTTTCCGGAGCATACATGCTGACAGATGCTGCATGCTCGCTAATCCGCGGATAAGGCGATTATTGCGTCGTCGAGAGTAGAAACAATTAATTAAACACGCGTGACGTTCTTGCGCGGGCGGGATTAAAATGTTTCCGTTCGCGCCGATGACACTCGCCAGCTCTATGTGGTAAACAGTTTCAAGCGACAGAACACACTGTTGCACCGAGGCAACTTAAAATTACCTAGACGAAATAAATGACACGTAAACGTGTCTCAGATAAGGTAATTTAACTGCAAATTTATCGAGATGAAATTATATATCGTTTTATTTAGATAACTTGAAGATAACATTTGTTGAGCAAAACAATTTAGGATATGAAAGTGATAGATTTATAGTTTTATATTTATCAATCTTTTTCTTAAAAGCGCAAAAGTTTTTCAAACAATTTAATCCGACAAAGAAAATGTTTCTCTTTCAATTTGGATCAATATACAAATGAAAATCAAAGTTGAAAAATATGGAGGAAATATTTAACTCACATTATAATAATTGACACAGTTCCTTGTAAATGTTTCCGAATTAGTTATAATTTTGAAGCAACTTTTACATTGCATTATTTTTTGATCGGTACACTCCAAAAAATTTTTTGCTAATATAGACAGATTTCTTGATATCACAACCCAATGTATCGCTAGTTTTTGTATCTGCTAGAATTTGGGCTGTCACGTATAGAATTTGAAAATTCTGCTTTTATCAGCTAGATTGATTAAGTGCAATACATATACATATCACAGTAATTGCTAATTATTTATCTATTTTAGCTAATTTTTACACACATAATTTTTGTTGCAGTTGCAAGATCATTTTTCTGACAATGAGTGCATAATCTGTGTTCCTTATCATTTTCTCTTTAAGCTAATTTGAAGCTAAAAACAATACTTACTCTCATTGTCATTCACATTAATTTAGACAATTTCAAAAAGACAATTTTTCTAGATAAAGATAGAGAGAATATGCATTCTAATAATCTGCCTGTGAAAAAAGTTATATCAAAATAGATAAAATTTAATATCAAAGATCTAATTATATCGGAGCAAATCTAATTTTACGAACCGATCAATAAAATTAGTTCTTTTTTTATATAAAGATTTTTTTCCGGTTACATATGAGAAAAGGCAATTTCTTCGTCTAGATAATTTTATAGAGAAATCGGCAAACACAGTGCTAGAGAAATATCAAACAATTCTAGCTAAAGAAGACCGCACGTTCGTACGGAGTACGATAAAAAAAAAAGGGGAAACTTCAACAGGTGATAACATCAATCATTTTGAATAGAGAGCGATCGCTTTCTAATGTATCGACGTCGAGGACGGAATTCTCGAACGTCTCTTAAATCCCGGGGCGAGGAAACCTATACGTTTCCCCTCCGGGATGTTTCGCACGTGTCCTCCGTTCCTTAAAGGGTCAAACGGCGTAGCGCAGCCGCGCGTTATTGGGGCGCGAGGAGAGATTAAAAAATGACTTTTTTTTCCTCGGGAGGTTCGCTATCATTGCAACGGGGAAACGAAGGGAGGGGGGGGGGGTGGTTGCATCGTTCGGGACCCGGGTTCTGAATAATGCATGAAATTTGTTCCCCGGAATCGAATCGCGCCTCGTCACCGGCGCGACGGCACGACGACAAGAGAGCGGGCATAAATCTAAATAATTTCAACCCTCGAATTTTTATTATTCCTATGACTACGACGGGCACACCTACACACGCACGCACGCGTGTAACGTACATATACACGTCTCTCGTTTTCGTGTGCCTCGCGTGCCCCCGTTGAATATGCATGCGCCACCGCCGCCGCGCTTTCCGCACTTGGCCGGGGGTGTCGGACCTTTGTGCAACTACCCCCGCCGCGGCCTATGCACATCGCGCTTCTTGCACAGCCTCCTCTCCGTGCATACTCGTTAGCATTTGCCGTTACATCGTGCAGACAAGAGAGCGTATAGATGTAATGCGACGAGGGTTTATCAATTCCGTGGCGATATCGAGTGTGTGTTTTGCAGGATTTAAAACGCGTTTAATGTCATACCGTCGTGTAGTTTGAGGATCGATAGCACGTCGGCGATATGCGTCATTACACGTTTCTGCACACAGGAAAAAACATCGGTTTTCTGCCGCTAAGAAGAGAGAGCGATTACTCTATTTACTTTTCTTCTTTTAAAGCGAGATAGCAGGTCGAAAGGTCTAAAAATAGCTGTTCTCCGGGAATTTTTTAAAGAAGAAAGTAAATAATGAATAAAAGAGAGCAAGGGGTTTTCTTTATTAAATACATTGTACTTTAATTTATATTTTGTTATGTAGATTTATTATAAATAATGGATGAACTGTCAACGTGGACCATAATTTTCAAAACATACATTGATAATCATCACAAGTATTTCACAGAAGGCAAAAATCCTTTGAGAATCTTAAGCTTAAATCTTGTTTTCTTTATATATTTTTAAGGAAATGGTAAATTCTTTAAATAAAAAATATCGTGATTTTTGTCTAAGAGATTTTCTATTAACCCACTATTTTTGTCAGTTAAAAAACTACACAAAGAAAACAATTTCTTTGAATATTTTTTCTCCATTTGTTTTTAGATTTACTGATTTTATTTATTTTATTCAAACAGTATAATATTATACAAAACACTCTTTAATTTGATTAGAAAGATATTGATTCACATTGAATCAAACAATATTATTAATAAATATTCAAATAATTATTTGCCTCTTCAAATAATTTTGTTCGACTATTCCAAAAAATATATTTCCTTGTTTTGAATAAATTTTATTAAATCTAAAGAAATTCTCTCTGTGCAGTTTTATTAAAGTACTACATAGAGAGCAAAACAATGGTTAAAATTTTAGGCCAAATCGGTCTTATTAAATGCTTCGTCGCGATTTATCAATACGTGCAATTATAATGAGATTTCCTTCTCAGAGAGCGTAACACGAATATATTATACCATTGAAAAACGCAACGAAAGCGCGACGCGATGTCTTCGTTCGAAGGAGAATCTAATATCTGAATTTTTGAACGGAGAAGTTAGTCATTACTCACTCGGTGGATCGCGATAAATCACAGAAGGAATTAACGAGCGGCGAAGATGACACTCGGCCTCCCCTCCTTGCCCGTCTCGCGTCCTTTTCCTTCGCCGTTTCCAGCCCTACCGTAGTGAAATATAGCCGGCAACTTTTCTCATACTTGAGAGTTTTCCTGAACGACGCTCACCGTACCGTTCCGTCGTCCGGAGAACGAGGGCGGGGGTAGGGGGGAAGTTATCAAGTGCTCACCGGATGAGTGCTATAACGTAACTGCGAGGGGAGAAAAGAAGCGATACACCTCTTCTTCCTAATGTTGGTGTAAAGAACGATCGGAGAAGACTCTTCAGTAGATATCGTCGTCTTCCCTCGTGATTATTTTCTGTGAAAATTACACTGGTCGATAAAAAAAGAAATGTTGGCCAAGTAACTCCAATCAGAATAAGTGTTTTTTTTTACAATTTCTGACACGCTGAATTCAAATCCCCAAATAAAAATGTTCCCTCACATCTTATTTCTTAGAAAAATGAAATAAAACGCAAAAAATATTTTAATTTCATTTTTTTTCTTTAATTTATGTGATCACAAACTATAAGAAATTAATTTTGATTAGAGTTATTTGATAATAACCCAAGTAGCAAGGTGACATCAAATATCGTTTTAATGACGTCTTCTTGACGTTTCAAACGTCATTAAAACGTCTTTAAGACCATATTTGACGTCAGTTTGCTACTTGGGAATAGTTTTTATTGATAAGTGTTAATTTTCTACATTTATATGATATTAAAAGAAAATGTGTGCAAATTAAAAACGTATAAATATCTCTCCACAATCAGCAACTTTGCAAAAGAATTTTTAACAATAATTTCTAGAAAAAATTTATAAGGATCGAAATAATTTATTTAAAATAAAATAGTTGTCAATTGCGTAAATTTTTATTTTTTCGTAATACTGCACGAGGCTTTCAACTATTCCTAGTCTAACTAGACTAAGAATACGTATCGAGACATACGTCTCGCATAACAATTTTATTTAAAATTATAGTACAGCATTCCTACATAATTTACATGGCTACCTTTACAATCTCTATCCTTTTCTTCGAACAAGTGATAAGTATATCATTGTTGGTTATATACAGAAGCGTGCTCGGTAGATGCAGTGGATAGAAACGATGGTGCGTTTTACGAATGAAATAAAACTAAATGCCGCTGCGTAATTTGACGAATCATGAAAATCTGGTCAAATTAAGCCTGTATTACACTACGCATTGGAAATTGAGGATTACGAAATGAAGAGAATTCAACCAGAACAAAATTTATGTATAAATATACAGAATTTTGTTCATAAAATGTGACCATACATATTTTCTTTCTCTTGTACAATTTCTGTCCATATACATAGAAAAAAAAAGAAAAAAGTTTGTTTCTTTTTATAAAAGGTAAAGTTGCAATGGCATTATACAATTTTCTACATATGTAATTATATATATAAACAATGTTATACATTATTATATAACAATATATAATTTTTCTAATTTTTTTATATATACGAACAAAGATTATACAAGAAAGAAAACATAAACATTTTTAATTATATATATTTATAAATTATGAATCTTTTTCTTGCGCGTTTTAACAATAAAACAAATTAAACTTATTTGATAGATTAAATTTCAATCTTCAATTGCAATTCTCAATCTCCAATGCGCAGTTTGATACGAATTTTACGCAAGAATTAAATCAAGAGAAAATATCTAGAAAGAGAAAAAAATCTACATATTCATACAGAATAGATGACTGAGAAAATAGTCAACGATACACAATCCGTTGATCGAACCAATCGCGGATTTGCAATGCGGACGCACACATGAAACTGCGTGCGATATAACCAGACGGTAGAAAATAGCGGTCCCCTCATCGCGAAGCAAAACGGACACGCGTATTCTACGAGTATATGGCAGTTTAAATTTCAGCTAATAAAATGTCCTTTATTTGGTTTGCGCAGCGACTTTCTTACAAATTTCATTGGTATACTCGCTGCACTTTGCAGTGCCGCCTAAGTCACCAGTCAAATACTTGGCTTCTTTAATAGTGTCGTAAGCAGAGTGTTCAATGATTTTTGCGTGATTGATAAGGCCCATATGTTTTAGCATCATCACTGCGGAGAGCAATAACGCCGTAGGATTCGCCTTATCTTGGCCAGCAATATCGGGTGCCGTTCCATGTACCTGTATAATAATTAAATTTACCAGCCTTTTTTATATTAAAACGAAATTAAGATAAAATTAATATATTATATATATATATATATATATATATATATATGTGTGTGTGTGTTAAAAAATTTAACATTTGTATGATAAATAATATGCACCATACTGAGTTTTTCAGAGATTTCTATCTATATTACAGTGAACGTAAACTATATTCATCTGAACGTGACATAGAAGTCAATAAATCAATCGTGATACTAATGTACAAAATTATTTAAATTTCGGAAACAATCGATTTATGTTTATTAAAGCGTCTTTGCTCAGTATGGTGTGGACTACGTATTAATATATGTACAGTAAAATATAATACAAAATTTATTCGTGCGCGTTTGTAACAATCATACCGATTCGAACAAAGCTCCGTTCAAACCAATGTTTCCACTTGGTGTCAGACCGAGACCTCCGACGAGTCCGGCGCACATGTCAGATAAAATATCACCGTACAAGTTAGGCATGACGAGCACGTCATATTGACTCGGATCTTGCACCATGTTCAGGCAAACTGTGTCCAAGTACCTCTCCTCAAACTTAACGCCTGGAAACTTTTGTGCGGCTTCTCGACAACACCTCAAGAACAAGCCGTCCGACATCCTCATGATATTCGCTTTATGTACAGCAGTAACCTACAGGCAGATTTTTAGTCAATATAATTCATTGAACATCTGCCATGGTTTTTGATGCAATTTGCGCAACATTTTATACCTTTTTCCTATTATTGTCTGTGGCATATTGAAAAGCAAATTCTGCTACCCTACGAGAGGCCTCCTCCGTGATCAATTTAATAGACTGTACAACGCCTTCAACGATCTCGTGCTCTATACCCGAATATTCACCTTCCGTATTTTCTCTAATGGTAACGACGTCGACGTTATCGTACAGTGTTTTGTACCCCTCCAGGGATCGGCATGGTCGCACATTGGCATACAAGTTGAATTCCCTGCAAATATTTGCAAGTAGATAAGTCAAACGTGTGTATGTATTCTATTTCGTGAGCGAAGCGACGTATGATGTATTTGTAGTAGTCACCCGCGCTAATTACACGGCATTACGATTACGTAAGCATGCGTGCATTGCTTCGGCTACAACTACGCTGTATTTCTACAAATTTTGCCGATATATACTCGCGTAATTCGCGGAATTAACTTAATTAGTTTGAACGCACGTAGATTCCTTGAGATGCTTACTTTCTGAGCGCGAGATTGAGAGACCTGTGCCCTTTCCCAATCGGAGTCATTAAAGGTCCCTTGAGACCGATTTTATTCCTATTGACAGAATCGATGGCTGCTTGTGGTATACCAAATTTGCCATCTGGACCCTTCACTGGCGTTACGTCAACTGTTTCCCATTCTATTGGTACCTGTTTTTTTTTTCAGAACCATTGAAAAAAGTTTGTTGAAAAAACTTGATTAAAGTAAAAATACATATAATTAACAATAATATAAATAACACGTTCAGTTAAAAATATCAAGCGGCGTGACCACCGTTAAAAGATATTACGAATTGAGTAATCGTATTACGCAAGTTAAACTTTCTGATTATCGTAAGCTAATTGGGTGATGAGGAAAGATGTTTTTAATCGACAAAAAAGATTCCCTGTCCTAACTTTAGAACTTCAAAGAGAAATAAATAATATACATAACATAAATTATCATTCTAAATATTTTAGTTACAACAAGACAAAATTAATTCAGGTTACATCTATAATAAAGATATTCGGTAATAATTTACTGAAAGCTACATTCAATTAGCTTACAATTAGATTAACTCGTACAGAAATATAATTGAAATAAATGCTTTAATGTTAAGATTGATAAGCTGATGTTGGAACAAGTTAAAAGACACTTTGTCAGGAATTTATTTACTATTATTCTACAAACGCAGCTGTGGCAGATGTAAGAAATCGGTCACGATCTTATCGCATTAGCCAAAACGCTAATTAAGGTTGTCATAAAAAATAAATTTTAAATTTCCCGACTTCTCCGTATTTCCAGACAGTAGAGAATTCTTTCCATGACCAAATAAAAATCTTAAGGATATAAAACTAAACAAATCCAAACGGGACTCAACTTTGTGAGTTTTTATGGAAAAATTAAGAGATAAAGAAGTCACGTTTACTTCATTATAAAGACTATTCCTTTTTTTAATATATTCTATTTTTTATAATTTTATTTAAAAATAATATAAAATAAAACCACTGTTCTTTAAGTTTTTCTAAATCATGTTTTTAGAAAAGACATTTACAGTGACCACTGCCATTCTCACATGACTCATCGAAAAATAAAATGACACAAGCTATGTAAAATTGAAACGTAGCTCTACGTGTTTGACGTAGTTTTTCGAAATATTGTGTTTAAACAAACTGACAGCGAGTCAAAGTCAACATAGTAGTTTTTCATCATATAAATTTTACGTTTTTGGCTGCGACAGAAAACTGAGCATAAAAAAAAATCCTATGTCAAATATTAGTTTTTAGTATCTAAAAAAAATGTATACAAATGTAGGTCGATCGTTTTCGAAATATATTGTATAGTCATGTGTTTTAAAAATATTTAAACAATGATGCCATTACACGTAATCTTTCAATAAAATTTAAAAATCAGAGATAAGTAGAATTCTTTATATAATTTTATTATTTTTTTATAGTTAGAGAATAATCGATTGATTCGTCATTTTACTTAGAGGAGACTGGCGACAGATCTGTTTTACCGATTAAACGCGATACTTTTTCTCACACAAAACAATCTTTTTGTTGATTCCATAGAAAATAATTTTTTTCCACAATTAAAATAAACAATAAAGCAAAGCCAACGCAAGATGAAGCCAACAATTTCATACAAAAAACAATTAAAAAATTTATTGCAAAATTACAGTTTTATTATCGACATTCTCTGACATTTATATGTATAAAAAGTTTTATACTTTGCACGTATGACACAAAGCACAGTCGCCATTCAGGATAACACAAAACAATACCGTGTTCTCGGAAATGCGCTAGTAGCATCAACATAAGAGATAACTTTATCTGATCAGAGATACGTCGATGTTTACTGTGGATTCGGTCGGTAAAACTATAAGAGATCGCCAGCATCCCCCTAAGCTCTTTCTATACGCTAAGTATTCCAGCACATAAGAAATGATCCGTGAAACGCGTGCGAAACTCGAAACGTGCGATTTAACTATAAAGAAATGTTAGATCTAACCGTAGAAAAGAGTTGCAAGTGCTGTTCGCAGAATAAGCATTCAAGGGAGCCGTTGAGGAAAACTCGAATTCTAAACCTTTCCGGACCCGATGTGCAACAACCCGGTAAGTGTATCTCACCTTGGCGGCGTCGAAGATCTTCTGCACGGCGGCGGAGATCTCGGGCCCGATGCCGTCCCCGGGTATGAGGGTGCATTTGTGCACCTTGCTGCTGTAGAGCCGCGCACCGGCGATCCTCCTCGTGGAGATCTGTTAGCATCATCGACGCACTCTTTTTTAAAGAGAGGGAGAAAGAAAGACACGATCGAGAATCCGGATAAAGGATTCCGACGACGGGGAAAATACAATGGTCGAAACTCGACTCGTCGAAATTACGCCGATTGAAATATCCGGCAATTTCCCAAGGCGAAGGGGGAGAGGATGGCCGCCAAGATGGGAAAACGGGGACGGAATTAGAAGCATTAAGCAACTGTGCATCGCGGAGGAACGATAGGTGACCAAAGTGGTGGACGTGCGGGAAGAGAGGGAGCGAGATATAGAGGGTAATGCGTAAGAGGCGTAATAGACGTAAGAGATGCGAGGACGAGGAGAGACGGAGGAAGCTGGTGCGATCGGATGGGATATCCGCGAGGAGTTCTCTAACCTTGCTCGGGGCTAGGAGGAGGCGGATAGGTGACTGAGTAATTCCCTCGGATTATTTCGCAGGCGGTTGCGGGCTCGGTTGTGCCTCTTTACTTACTGCTGTACGGATCCACTGGGCTGCCATATCGCGCCGACGGTGATCGATGCGAAACAGAAACTCGTGTGACTCGCGCTCGCTCGCTCGCGCGACTCCCGCTCTGCTCCGCGCGGAGCTCGCGTCGCTCCGCTCCGCTCGCAGCGGCAGGCGGTAAAGGAGACGCGCGCCGATTGGCAGCAATGGCGGCCACACGAGCGCGGCACTTTCTGCATTTTTCCCACCGACGTTTTATTCCGTTTCATTTGGTTTTATTCCTTGTCCGCTGTAACAGCTGAAACAGTATTGTAAGTATTGTAACAGTCAAATTGTTAATACTTATGGTAATAATTTATAATATATTGTAAATTAATTTTAAAAATTGCTGTAGATCACTGTATTTTCCTTGCTCAAAATTTCTTCCATTAACTTTTCGATCCGATTATTTTATATAAAATATATAGATTCTTCTAATATCTAATGGATATTGTTAGTTAAACTCGGATTAAAGTAATTTGTAGAATTGGGCGTCCTAATAAATCCCTTAATAGCAAAACTCAAATTTGAACGAAAATCTCTCAACTTGGCAACTGTAAATAATGGTTATATTTACTATTTCTTTTTATTCGCCATTATTATAGAGAAACAATAAAATATATTTTTAAAAAATTACTATAATATACTATAAATTGATGAAAATACTAGATCCTTGCATTTTTCTCTTAAAAAATTTCCATACTTTTTTCCCTTAAAATCACTGGCGATAATAAAATTCAAATTTAATTAATGCAACATTCTCAACAGAAAATAATAATAATGTAACGTCACGTCTTAATTTTTAAATTTTTTAAGTGGAAAAATATGTATTTGTCAGATAATTAAAAATCGAAAGGTATCAATAATACATTAAACTAGTAATACAAGCCATGCTATGTCATAGGTTCTTGTTACACTTACGTTAAAAGATACTATTAAATTAATCATTTAAATGTTGTAACATAGATGAATGAATTTTGCCTCTTTAATAGACAATTATATTATTAATTAAATATCAATTACAGCAATATGTAATGTCATTTGAGTAGAATAGTAAACGCGTACACATAGGAAATACATAAAATTTATATTTTACATTAATACGTAATGTACATAATGGAATTCATATAGGTGGTGATTCTTCCGATTTCTCAATTTTCTTCTCGGTGGTCTTGTGCTTCTTTGCTTTGGAACAATCCAATTCCCATAAACTATTTCTCACAAATCTCTTAGCAGCACCTTTGTTGACACGTGGCATAAGTGTATTTTTATCACTGATCTGTTTCGCTCGTACCATTGCTTTCTTCAATCTCTCATTCTCTGATCTGATTCGGTGGTTTGATGGGTCAATCCCTATAATTTATTATAATTTAATAAAGTCAGTTTGCGCCAATGTAACTTAATTTCAAAGAACAGTTTAACTTGCTTTCTTTTTCTAAGTTTTAAAACTAGAAGAAGATAATAAATCAATCAAATAAATTGCAAATTAGCTGTTTAACTTTTGTCTCAAAAATTATAATGCTTGTGTACCTTCGGCCCTCAAGTACATCCAGAACAAACTATTGAGACTGTAGGACAGCAACAAATTATATTTAATTTTATCTGTGTTAGAAAATTTATCGAACAGCGACGGATTGTTGGCCAGCTCCACCATATCTTGGATTTTAAAGGCCGCTTCGCTGAACTGCTTCAATCTCTCAATTAAGTTTACGTCGTGCGAAAGTTCCTCAAAATCAGCATCCATGTTTCTTTCACAAATTTACCAATATAAAGCGTTCAAATTGTTTTCTTTTCTCTTTAATAAACAATATTCGACTGTTGCTATTCCTCTTCAAATAATGTCCGTTCGTTTTACAACTGGCTACACATAACCTCAACTTTTATCAAATCTTACCAATTCTCGTTCCGTTCTTGCTAGAACAAGTACACATAATTTTTTTCAATATAACATTCTTTAATATAAGTATTCATTTCTTTTGATACACAATATATACACACATACACTATTTTTCTTAATTATTACGACTCATCTGGTTTTTGCGCGCGACACTCGCCTCTTCGGTCAACCTAACCTAAAATAATAACACTAGGACAGGTAAAGAATTAGTCATTTTTTATAATACGATTAATTATTTTAATAGAAATATATATACATTTTTAATATATCTGTATTACACATTGTATTAACCATCGGTTTAAATAATTCGTCGTTATCTTTTTTTATACCGAAAATCCATTTACAAGGAAATAAAAAATACGCTAATAATGAAAGAGAAATCGGCATTTTTTTACGAGCCGAATTTATTTCCCGATAGCTTAAAGATTATAATCTTCAAAAAAGATTATAAAAGGATAATAAAAAGATTATAATCTTTATAAAGCATAAATGAAAATCGCACCATTAGAAATTATACATCACAGAATCAAGGTACGATCATTCTACAATTGTATGATTGTATACGCGATATTCTATTTTCTATGTACATACATACATACATACATGTATGTATCGTTTGTTTACATGGCCACGACGTTGCGTGAGTTCGTAGAGGGACAGAGATCGAAACAAACGCAGTCTTCCTCCCACGATTCTCTGAGATTTAAATTTAGCATCCACACTGTGCTCTTTCGTCCCCACGAATATTTGGGCGGATAAATTCAATGGCTTATACAGAAGACATTTATATTACAATTAACTTGCAAATATTTAAGTAAAAAAACTTAACTAGAAATTTAATTTGATATTGTTTGAAATTACAATAATTACAAGAAATATCAGCACAATCTGAAAGATGAATTCGGAAGATTTATGACCGAATGAAGTTAATTAATTGTTTTCACATATACTCTTATGATTATTATTATTATATTATTGCTTAGTTTGTTTCATTACTTTTCCAACATTTTCATTGTCTGCATTTAGGATTCATTGTGTTTCAGTATATTTCCAGTATATTCTAGTGTACAATTTTGGTTAATCTGCATAAATATTATACTCTGCATTATTCTCTTTTTACATTTCTTTTTACATAATTTTTAATAAATATCGTTAGATTTTATAATATTTTTCACTATTACATAAGTATGAAAAATATATTAAACATTATTTTACCAAATTCAACAATTTTAGCGATTTATTTTCATTAGGATCATTACGTCACGGCAACGAAATACATAAATCTTCCAATAAAAACGAAGGCGATACATTAATCTCGCTGTTTATTCAGAGAGTTAAAATTTATCCTATGATAAAGATATTAAATTCTATGGGACTTTGGCACGCGCAATTCTACTTATAAATTGGATAGAAAGAAATGCCATTAAATTTAAAACAGAAGTATTTAATTTCAGGATATTAAAATGTTTGATTTGTGTTAAACATTTAATAAAATGATTAAAAGATTTAAAAGTGTTTAGATTTAAAATACTAAAATGTTTAAAGTTGTTAAAAATGCTTCAGTTTGAAATATTTTGCTGTTTTAAATCTAAACAGTGTTTTAAATATTTAAAGAGCGAAGATGGAAATAAAACGTTTTAAGATCATAGTAATAAAATTAAATATTTCTTTTTCAAGTGTAACTATGGGACACATTGATGAACAATTATCGAATAGACGACGTTATAATTAAATAATTTAACCCTCCGTGAACCGTAAAAGACTCAAATAAAACAAAGATTTATTTTTTAAAAATAAACGACTTATAAAAAAACAAACATTTGTTAACAAAAAATTTGTTCACTAAACATCGAAACTTCAGATATACGCTTGTGTATATTTTGAAAAAAAAAAAAAAAATACAGCGCTTTTAAAACCTCTGAGATTAATTTAACCCCATATAGTTCGCGAAGAGTTAAAAAGGATGGTTCCATGTGTATTCGTGAGAATAATTGGCAGGCAAATACAAAAATACATCAGGCTTGTATCGTTTTGCAAGCGGTATTCACAGCCCAATCTCTTACATTTAAGATCGTTTCAAATAAAATATTAAATGATATTTTTAATGTTTGGCTCTGGATAAAATCTTTTTCCAAGCAGGCCATTTAATGACCATTTTAAAAAACATTTATTAAAGATTTTTAACATTTTTTTAATCATTAAAATGTCTCATATAAAAACGATATACATTAAATTGAAGTTAAATAAAGTAACGTTTTTACAAACAGTTGTTAAATAGTTTAAAAATATATCAAATTTTAAACGTTTATTTTGCCAGCGTTTAACGTTGATTTTTACATGTATACTACGAACCTAACTGTGTCGCTTGGAGAATGAGACAAGATATAAAACGATCCTAAATATAATCGGAGCAGAAGTACCGTTCAAGATCATATCCAAGATCACATAAGGCACTTGGAACAACTAGCCATGACTTGTCCCAATTTCTTATTCAGACTTGCGTTTCACTACCGGAATGATAATGCTTTCGGTGCTTCCGATGCTTCTTCTGGTTCCTGTGGGGTATCTGCGAGCTCGCTAAGGTCGCGTGCTGATGCTGCAACAGGGGATGCTGCGACGGCGCGAGATGGGCGAGATGGTGAATCTGATGATGAGGAGTGCCGTTGTTGCCGTAACAGTGCACGACGGTGGGCACCGGGTGGCATTTATGCGGCGGCTGCTTGCAGTGCGACAGCCTGCGGCACGCGCTGGTCATCTCCGGCCACCAGATCCAAGCGGCAGTTGTGATGCCGGCGCCGAGGGTCACCACGAGCCGTAGGACGAAGAGCTGCAGGTGCGGCCGGGCGGGTACGCGCGGCGCGGTTGACGGCTCCGGCGCCCGGAGCCACGTCTCTCTGCCCCACCACTCGTAGAAGGTCGTGCTGGCGAGGCAGATGATCAAAGTGCCGTAGAGGCAGGCGAATATGCCGATGCGGATCAACAGCTGCTTCTGTCGCCGATGGACCTCGGCCGGGGACAACGACGATTTCCCGGGGACGTCGCGCTGCGGCCGCGATCCCATCAGCGGACCATTCGTGTGGGACGACGCCGTGAGCGCCGTGAGAACCGCCGCCGCCGCGGCCGCGGCCGCCGTCGACGAGGACGACGCCGACGTCGACGCCGACGTCGGAGTCACCGCCGGGCGCCGCGGTAACACCAACGTCGCGAGCCCGACTAGGAGGAACGTCGCGCCGAACGACAGGTAGACGAATTGCGGCACCAGCACCAGCACGAGCAGGGAGTGCGTGTTCTGCTGACCGACGAAACAGCTCGCTGCAACAGAAAATTAATATCTCGCTGCAAAATATATATATTTTTAAACATTTAGAGGAAGCAAAGTACATGCGTTACATTCCAAGACTGGCACATCACTTCGTTTTTTTCTTAAATAATAATGTCTTAAACAAAAGCTAAAACTAGAACGTTGAAAACATAAACTAGAAGGTATCTTCTATGAAATGATATAAAAAAGTTTTTATAATATATACTTTATATTTTGTAATAATTAATGTTTTCGTAGTCAGAAATGAACTAAAAAATTGGACTCTAAAACAGGCATAATAGGCTGTATTTTACTTTTCCTCTAACATGAGCCATTTGCCGAAATTAATTGTAACTTAATATATGTGAGGATTCCTAGAAGCTTGGCTTCCGAGAAATGAGGGGATACCGTTTTAATAGACCTATAATATTGGCGACCTTCCTTTACATATATGGAATATCATTAGACGAAGGAAAGGATCGAAAAGAACGTCAGTTAGACTCTGACTGGAAATACAATTAAAAGTTTTGCTACAAAAACCAAACAAGTCCAAAAATTTTTATAATTAAAAAAAAGACCTCTTTAATATATAATAAATCCTACATCATGGTTTGTGTATGGAAAAGTACTATATTTATAGAAACAGAAAATAAAAAGATGTAGATACTTAGTAAGGAGTCTCTGAGAAAAATTCCTTATGCACACGAAAGGCTCCAAGTAGCTTTCGGTCCTATCGACGGACAGTGACGAGTTGCGAGGCGGGTCTGAAGATATTTGCATTGAATGTCGCTCGCTAGAAGAGAAAGAGATGGAGAAAGAAACTCGACTAACCAGGCTCGTTTCTTTATGTATACGCGCATATAGCTGCGTAACTTCTCGAAATCCAGCCAGCAGCAAATTGACTCGATTGTTGACGAGAACACGCGGATTCAGCAAACAAACCTGTCGCCTCGCGCCCAGAAATAGTCTGTTAATATTCTTGTTTTGAGAATATTTTTAAAATGTAAATATTAAATAAAATCACAAAGCGTGTTAAACAGACGTAATTTTGCTCTTTCTTATTGTGGTAAAATATAGTTTTTTTTTTAAATATATACATATTTATTTTTTGTTATTTAATAATGATTTTTAGTCAAGAGAAAAAAAATATCGGACAAAAAATAACAATGTTTTTAAATCAAGAATTACATATTTTTTGGTACTACTGTTATTAAAGAAATCATGTTCTTTTGGATATTACAATAATGAAATAGAAATAACATTAAATTTAAGATTATATCAAATTCTTCAAAGAAAGCTTTACATTCTTGTTTATACATAAGATGATCTGACCTTAACTTTTTTTCTGTGCAGATTTTTCTGTCATACATATCCTCGATTGTCGTCGCGATGAAAGAATCGTTGCAACTCCATTCTCTTCGATCTAATAATTCGTGTATGATACATGAATATAGGTCGGAATATCCGAAAAACGAAGTGCGTGTGATAAGAACGCGAGCGTGAAGAATTTCGATCCTGCTTCTCACTGGGAAAGTGTTTATTTCGCGAGGAAGAATGCGGCAGGTCCGACAAGCGGACGGCGGAGCGCGCATCGCAGACATTCCTTCCGCGATCCATCCGGATCGACCCAATTTAACATTTTTCTTTTAGTGTCTGCCCGCGTTGTCGAAATGTTCCACGGTGAAGAACGTCGAGCGCGAAAACGACGGGAACAAATGCGAGGGAAATTTCGTCGGAAATCATAAGAGTGGATGTAGAACAATTAAAAGTAATATTTCTTAACATTGTTACTCCCTGAAATTAATACGCGGGCGCTGCTGCATTTATTTGTATTACCCGTATTCACATATTCAAAAGTAAATATAACGATTATACGAATAATCGAGGGTTGTATCGCTACGCTCCGAACCGGTCGTTTAATTCGAAGATGCTAATCTCGACTGGTCGCTCTCCCGAGCATAACTTATCGTGAACATAAACACGGCAGAGCGGTTACTTATTAGCATAAAATAGCCTCGGCTATGGACCACTCGAATTAAGATGGATGGAGGGTAGGTGGCGAAGACAGATAAAGATAGGCATAGAGAGATAAGTAGGGGGGGGGAGGAGACGAGTTGGGGGAGTAAAAAAAAAAAAACAATTATTCAAGACAGGAAAGAAAACGAAAACCCCGAGAATCCCGAGGATTCAACTACGCCAATGGCGCAACCTCGTAAAACAAACGGTATAACGAGGCGTGGCCGTAAAAACCGCTCCAAGCATTCTTCTTAGAGGCTGACCAACGCGAGTTTTAATATCGCGCGCCATTGGCCCTGTGTGTAGGCTGGCGTAGGTCCGAAAGATTCCCGTCAAGCTCGAAAACCAAAGTCCACGCGCGGGAGCGCGGATGAAGATAAAGTTAGGTAGGAAGCGCAAGGAAAATGTGGAAAGAACAGCTTTTCGTTGATCTACGATCTCGTAAAGTTTCCCTCGTAGTGTAGAACTAGATCTAACACAGGACCCATCGGCGATATGCGTTGTTATCTAGATGAAGAACTGGTTTCGGCTTATATCTTCATCCAGATTATTAGAATGTTTATTTTATCTCAATCTTTATCTTGTATAAAAGAAATGTTCTTTTTCAAATTTTTTTTTAAGTTAACGCAAGTATGAAGCATCGTCCTTAGCTTCAGCAGTCAAATTAATTATTCTAACAGAAGAACCTGAAGTGATAACAACAGATTGCACAATGCGTTAAAATTGCTCCAAACCTATAAGCAACCTGGAAACTTTTAACAAGGAGCTCTATCTTGTAATGTGAGTTATATTTTTTCTCTATTTACCTACCCTCCATCCGTCTTTCAATTTTACCTGCGTATTGATCCAAATCAAAAGAGGAGCATCTTTTCATCAGATTGTTTGAACAAGTTTCTTTGAGAAATAAAGAACTTAGGGGAAAAAACAGGATACATTGCTTTTATAATACTTTACGTAAATACGTAATACGAAGAATTAACATCACCTACTCATAGTCAAAAGTAAAATCATATTCTATAATTAAAAATAAATAATAAATTTCGAGAAGGGGGAAGGTTAAACCCTCAAAACTATCCCTGGGCACATCTATGATTTTACCTAGATAAATTTAAAATTAAGTCACCCTTGTCACTTCCTAAGAGGTACGCTTATATTTATCAATATTTTACATGCTCACCGGTTAACTCGTCAGCGTCGACATCCCTCGTGACCAGCACGGCGATGGTGTGTGCGGCGGGAAGGCCCCAGGCCGCGACGGCGGCGACGGTTGAGCACCCCTGCTGCGGCCCGAAACTATCCTCCTTGTTGTAGCTGCCGGCCGTCCTCGTCCATTTTCTGGCCATTATGCACCACCACGCGCATATCACGACCCACCTGCGAATCCAGAAATCGTATCGAATAGCACGGGGGAGACTTCCACGGGGGAGGTTTTCACTCGCGGGAACGATTCAAGCGGTTAGATTAGATTTCACGTTTTTAAACATTAAAACGAAAGAGCGATTAATTCAGTATACCTGAAATTCTCTATTTCTCGCTGGGAAGAAAATGAGAAGGTTACGGTGTTGCTTCCAACGAGGTAATAATTAAACAACTTGTGATGTGCTTTAATTGAAGAGGGCCTCGAGGGCCAAAAAGCGACGGTCGTCTAAAGCTTTTTAACTAATAATAAACACTTTTTGCCAGTTGCATCAACTAAGAAGCATAATATTTTCGATTCCCCAAAATGAGATGAACATCGCTGGAGGAACCAGGAGCTAAAAGACCGGATCTTCTACGTATACGCAAAACTTGGAAGGGGTGCAAAGAACCCAAAGAGACGTAGATTCCCGTCGACGGACACCGGAACTGTCGATGACTCTCGCTCCTCGGGAGCTTCTCCGAATCGATTGTACGGCCCTGCGAGTTTGCACGGCTCGGATAAATAAAAGAGGATAGAACGCGAGAGGAGTCGAGAGGAAGAAGAGGAGCTAGGAGGAGGCGAGGCAGAACGAGCGAGAGCGAGAGCGAGATGAAGCGCAACGCGGAGCGAGGCGGCCGGAGTAAGTGTTTGCGCCTCGTTTGACCTGTTCGCGCTGCTTTTCGATCCTGTCGAAGGGAGAGAGACTCGCGTGATTAATTAGTCGGCTTTTCACCGCAACCGCTGCTCTCCCGGCGAACTGGTTGCCGCGGGGAGAAGGGGATGAGGTGAGCAGGGGGGAGGGGGGAAGAAACTCGAGGATTACGGGAGGTGCGGATGCGGTGCAGTCGCTGCCACGAGGATGAAGAAAGGCGTGCGCGCGCGCGCGCGCGCGTTTCGTCTCACGCGAAAGACCAGCACGCACCCGCTGCCGCCGCCACCGCTGGACCGCATTGTTCGTGCCATGCAGGCTCCGAAACGCGGTTCTCACTCGCTTGATCCCGTTGCCTACTCCGACTCTTCGCGCGCGGATTATTCACGCGTCGATGCTCACTGATCTGGTGCGACACGCGGTGTCACTGGTATTCTTAGCCCGGAAAAGTTTTCAGAAATTTCGAGGAAAAAATGGTCCCTTTCCCATTTCTCTTTCTTTAAGTGTCAACACTATTGTCAATTTTTTGAGAGTTTCTTCACATTTGAGAAGAAACTCTAATAAATAGGTAACTCATTGATAAAATCTGCTGTCGTTATCACACAGTCGCATTTTTCTGTATTTTTAGAAGAAATAAAAGTTAATGATCTGTTTTTTCCTCGATTTGATTTTTGCGAAAAATTAAAATCATTAATTCCAGAAATTTAAGAATGTAAATTCGTTGTTTGAAACTGGTATAAAATGGCTAGCGGTAGTATTTAGAATAACGAGTGATATAGAAAACATTAATTGACAGAAGAGTATTCGGTAATTCTAACTGTAATTATAGTTAGGAACTCCATTTTTACAGTATAAATGGTTGCAATTATAATTTAAATATAGTTGGCACTGAAAATGATTATAAATATGATTAGCCAATTTTAATTAAATTATAATAATTGCAATTATTTTTTTATCAGCACATTGTACGTTATTATTATGTAGCAGTGACAATGATAAAAAATGAATGTTTCTAATTATAATCATTTTAACATTCAATTATAATCAAAGTATCAAATGCTTCTTCCTCGTTCTTTAAATCTCGTGGAATGAAAAGGAAAATCACTCAACAATTGTACGAGAGTTCAATTTTCATTCTGAGTGAATTTTTACTCTTGTTACAGTAGCAAATCACTCGGGAAATTAAATTATAAGTTCAATTTTTCACTCTGTTAGAGTTGACGTTTTACATTACCAGGGATTTCAGGGAAGTCGGCGGGGTCGCGAGAGCGATATGAAAAAAGGGATCTCCCAACTCTATTTATAAAGAATAAATTTTCCTCACGTTGAATCTGGTACCGGTTTACCGAAAGTCTCCTCGTGAGGCAGCCGTCAACCTTCCTCGAGTGTTTGCCACCGCTAGTATTTACCGAGCGAACAACGGTAGCCGTGTCTCTTCGCGCGCATCTACATGAGATTCCACACAGACAGGTAGTCCCCTTTGCACCTTTGCCGTAACGCACACGTGGAGAACGTAACAGAAAAAAAACGACTCGTCTTTTTAAATTAAATACATTTCTGGACAGTTTTTTTTTTACTTCGAGCGCCGGTTTTTTTTTCCTCATATCATTTTACGAAAGCGATGCGAACCGAGGAGAATTTCGAGAGTGTTAAATTTGACGTCTTCATCGAAGGATAGAGTTGATCGGGTCTGAAATTGTGGAACGAATGGGTTGGATTGGCACGACCGAGCGAAATGACGAAATTCGGATTCGCTAATTCCCTGCCGAATTTCTCGCGCTGTAAAAGCAAAAACCCCGACGAATTCCGGCCGCGGTGATGAATGGAGCGCGACGCGACGCACCCGACGCGGTCGCGCTCGTGGAACGTCGATAAAAAGGGAAAGAAAGGAGGGAAGGAAGGAAGAAAAAAATCCTAGAGGGAAACGTTTACACCTTGCGGGAGTTGCGGGACGCTCTATTGCTTCGCGAATGCCACGGGCGTGAGCACCGAATCGAATCGCAGGTTTAGGCGTTTAGCGAGAAGAGTCACACCGACAAAAGGAAAAAGGGAAGGGTAAACGTGTGTAAATGTATAAAAACAGACGGAAGAAAGGAACGAGCGAAAAAAAAAGGTTGCACGTTTTCGACTCGGATCGACATCGATCGACGCGGACGCGATTAATAAACAGTAACGAGCTTGATCTCGTCAAAGTCGAAGTATGCGTAATAAGGCCGATTAGTCGTGGCACGAGAGTCTTCTCTTTCTCTCTCTCTCTCTCTCTCTTTCCTCTCGTAACTGCCTCGTACATGGCTGGGTGGTCGACCACTCGCAGTTTCCGTGCAACTCGAACTCCGACGCGAGAGGAGGGCGGAGAGAGGCAGAGAGGAGAGACTACCTAACGACTCGCTAACTAACAAAACAAACAAGAGGTAGCTAGTGCCCCTCTCATCTCATCTCGCTGATTATATACCCCGCGGGATCCCTGTACACGACGATGCTTCTCTCCCTCGAGTTCCTTCTCGATCCGCCTCCCCGCTCCGTTTCTCTCTCTCTCTCTCTCTCTCTCTTTCTTTCTCTTCCCCTCTCTCGCTCGCCTTCTCTCGTTTTCTCTCGCGATGAATTCGGAAAAATTGACGCCGTTCGCTTATTACATACGAGACTTACGATTATGTATTTTGGGGCAACTGCGAAAAATTTCTCCTTATTTTATTGTGACGATTATATCCAACGACATAGAACATTTTTCACACAAGCGTACAAGAGAAAAAGAAAATTTTTGTGAGTGAGAGGAAAAAATATCAGATAGGAAATAACAATGTTTTCAACGCAAAAATCAAAATAATCATATAATCATGTACTATATATGCTCTTTAGATGACTATTATAATATTAAAATAAAAATATAATATATTGTTGAAATTTAAGATTATCAAACTAATTGTTAAAAAATTAAATTACACACATGCGAGATTAGCATTCAATAAGAATATAATTTCTTGCTTATAAAACAATGTTTGTTAAATAGAATATATTAGTTTTAATTTGATTTGCTTTTTCTGTGAGCAGAGAGCAAATAAATCACGCGCTCTTCGAGTGTCGCTCGATGAGAAAAAGAAAATTGAGAAGTCTGTCAAGACAAATAGCTCTCCCGACTAGTTTTACGTGTTAAATCAACTTTAGAGAGTTTATTTATAATTCGTAACGAAACTCTACTTACTTTTACACGCTATGCTAAAAAGAAATTACGAATAGAATCTTAGTCTGATTTTTTTTCCGAGTTACAGATCGTCCAAAGTGTGCTTTATGATACGTCATCAATATCGCATGTATGTTATATGAAAGGTAGACACACGGGGTGTCGTTTCATCTCTCTCGGAACGAAAGAATACGCCAGATAACGCTGGGCGGCTCGTTATCGGGGGGTGTGGCGGGGAGGGGGAGGGAAAGGCCCCCGATGATCTCGCCTCGCGTTTCCTACGCTGGCGCAGTCGTCTCGGTGAGGCTCTTATCTCGGATAAATTATCGAGAAATTCTCGGATCCGGGTCCTTAAGCTTTAAGGCCCCGGGTTGGGCACCGGGGGAGAGAGAGATGATGGATCAGCTCTTTCCTCAAGCCCTTCTTTCGACTTGTCCTTTTTCCCTCGTTCTTGAGACGGCCGTCAAACCCTTGTAGCAGGAGGAGACGCGAGAGGGGCGAGGGGGGGGGGAGGAGACGCGGGGCGAAGAAGAGCGAAGGAAGGAGAGAAAAGAGAGAAACGGAAACACGAAACTGCCGGATTACCTACCACCATGGGGCCGTACGATCCTCTCTGTCAATGGCGTAGCACCTTCGATTATCGATTCGATTCCTCGGGAGATTTCAATAGAGGCTAAATCATATCTCTTTTGCACTTTTGAATTTGACACGATTTTTGGGTTTAATAATTTATCGATTTGCGCGTGCGTATTGTGCGTGTGTATGTAAATTTTCATTTTTTATTTTGAACGAAATATTTCATTACCAATTCCCACAGCTATCGCGAAGAACAGATGTATGTAAATGAAAAATAAAAAGGATCAAAGATTTTTTTTTTTTTTTATTAATGCGCGAACTCTCTCGGCGCAGCTTTGATAGGAATAGAAAGTTCGTAAATCTAAGAATTTTACGAGATAACGAATAATTTTGTAATTTTAGAAATCTTGATTTAAAAATCGGCGCTTTTCGCGCAAACTTGACGCATGTGGCTGGGAATAACGCAAAAGGGAAAGGTGGCGAGGAAGGCGAGACAGGACAATGCAATGGGCTAAGCCTCGGCCGGGCCCCATGGGTCCACGGTGGTGCGCACGGCTTCGTCGTTTCGTATCCGTAGGGCGCGATGTTTATCGGCTCTTTCGATGTAAATTATGGCCATGCGCTATAGAGTTCGCTACAACACGGCGCGCAAAAGTATTCGGGCTTCGAGTTCAGGGTCGGAGCCTCGCCGATAGGTCTCAATGCCGTGCATGTCGATTTCTCATTTCGAAAACGCCTTTCAACGTGAAATCCAGAGTCTCGAAAGTGCAACGAGATGCAAAACTGATAAACTACACGAATCCGGAAACAATAAAAACAAACATTCGAAATTTGTATGAGTTGAATTTACAATTAATCGTTTTAAATAAATTTGAAAATCTATGGTAAAAGAGAGAGAGAGAGAGGGAGGGAGAGAGACGATTGATTCTGCGAAATTCGTTTGCATAATTGCCACTGTAAATTGTATCCATATATTGTGAATCATTTTGTTTTTTGGTCCGAAGCGTCATTTTATCCGTCTCTCCTTTTCTTTCTCTCTCTCTCTCTCTCTCTCGTTCGTTTTGCTTTTCTCACACTTTCTTTCTTCTTCGCAAGCAACTTGCTTTCTCTGAGATGGAATGCCATTGACTCCATGCATATCTGGCAACAAGGTTCTTCTCGACCCATCTCATATACCGGGTGATCCTTGTTTATCCGTGAACTAAATGACTTGCGAATGCGAGAAAAGGCAATAAGCAACTTTCAAAGAAAGTTATGCAGGATGCAAAAATCCATGCAGAAAAAAATCTCGAGACTATAGGTGACAGCACTTAGACATTGAAAAGGTTAAGGATTTTAAAATAAAATATGCAGATATCAAAAATTCAAAAATTAGACTCGAAAGATAATACAAAGCTCTTTCTCCTTCGAATACTGGACTTCTAAAATCGCAATAACTTTCTCGTTTACATCGCATTAAAAAAAAAAATTTTTCTACAAGAACTTTTCCAGTCGGCGCGATGGTTGGCGATGATTCGGGATGATCGGGGCGAACGGACGATTTTTTCACGTGCGCCACCCGTTAGACGCGTTAAGATGAGCCTCTCGGTATAAACGGGATGAGATGGGATGGGGACGAGATGGGAGTCAGAGGCTCGTTAGCGGCACGAGGGGAGTCAACACTGTTGCCAGATTGTTATCCCTACCTCGGGACGGGACTGCAGTCTCGCCACGGCGAGGCGAGGCGAGTGCAACAAGGCGCTCTGCAACACCCGACAACTTCGGAACATGTTATACGCGAGTATCACTCGATTCTCGCATTTATGCCGTAATTAAAATCTAGCAATAGAGCGACGAACAAGACCTGTTAAATACGTTTTTGGATACAAGTCTCTCGTGCGTTGCTTATACACATATGATAAACTAAACAATTTCAGAGAGGTGCAATCGCAATTTCAAACGGCATTAATTAGTAGCATTAATTAACCTTGGAATGCCACTGGGTGGATGAAGTATCCCAGGTTCAATTCAGAGCTTAGTACAGTTATGAAAATTTTGTTAATAAGAGACTTTTTACATAAAAGTGTTAGCTCGGTTATTCTAATTGCAATCTGTTACACGATTGAATTTTCATGTAGAGTAGCGAGAAAAATATGAATAAGGTTCCGGAATTAATCGTCTTGAAACGATGAAGAAGAAATGCAAAACTTACCAAACGATCGCTGCGTTGCCGAAGTAGTAGAGCAGCAGGAAAACGACGGCACAATATGGATTGGCCAATCCGTCTTGCGTTAGGTATTGCTGCTGTTGCTGCTGCTGGGCCAAGACAGCTTGATCCTGCGGGTGTAACGGCATCGCGGGACTACAGGCGACGTTTAGCCGGCCGGCAGCCAGTCGGATCACGTAGCCGATCGCGACTGCCGCATGACAGATCGTCAAGAAGACTATTGCACGCTCTGTAAGCAATGTACACATTGTCTCTGCTGTTTAATCCATATCTTTAAAGATTTAAATCCGGTAGCAAACGTCTCATATAAAAGTTAACAAACAGGTGAGTGTAAAAGGCCAGTGAAACAAAAGTTCGATGATTTAATAAGATTACATACTTAATTCAGCATAAAAATAAAAAACCCATAGGGTTTCATGTTGAATCAAACATATATTGTTAAACTGACATCCAATTTTTGCTCGTTTTATTAGCTTTTTACATTCACTTATTTGCAATTTGTCATTTGCAATTCAGGTGGTAATGCTTTTGCTTCGCAAAGGATCAAGATTTACCTGCGGTGGTGGTGAGTATAGGCCGCTTGCGCGGCTTCAAAAGCGTCAGAAAGGCGATCGCGACGGAGACGAGGCACACCGTCGCGAACGCTGCCATCCAGGCCTCCGCGAGCCTCTTATCCTTCTGGGACCAGAGAATGTCGGCGTCGCAGGCGGCGGCGCATCTCCCGGAACGATTTAGGAAGGTGTACAGTCCGGACTTGGCGTACCAGGAGCAGCCCCAGGGCCCGTTGCCGTTGCTCACCTGCGGATGAACGAACAACGTTATTATTTGACGATAACTGTTGGCGGTTGAAACTGGTCCGTCTCGCTTCGGAGCTGAATCGTATTTTCGGCGGATACCTGGATAGGATTAGCCGGTCCTGGCTCACCCGGTCCTTCCATGCACATGTGCTGGTGATTGTTCTCCGGCGGAAACCTGGAGCAGTTCAGCGCGGCGGGCCAGGGGAAGCCGAATCCCTGAAGGACCGGGAAACAGCGGGCCCGCACTTGCTCGCACAAACCCCGGCAGGGACCGATCGGCGCGGGTACCTTCTCGGTACACATCGGAGCGTACACCGAGCACAAGAACAGATGCAGTTGAGCGCTGCAACAAGTCACAAACACGACGCAACAATCAAAACAATTCCAGTTTTGGTAATTATCTTTCTAAATTATTCAAAGATGAATTATTAAAAGGTATATCCAATTTTGAAATCAGCTTACTCGTAGTTTCTTGCAAAAAAGTAAATAATTAATAATAATAATTATTATCGTATGTTTAACAATACATTAATATTAGTTTTGCGAAAATTCTTACAAAATAGGGAAAGCGCGTTTACCTGCATCCATACTGAATGAGCGGGCTGAACGTTTGCAAAGTAAAATCGGCATCGTTTTGGATCTCGTGGCCAACTAGATTCGGCATGACAGTGACATTGTAGCCGAGGCCGCGACACATCTCGATTCTGATCGGCTCGCAGGCGCCGTGCGCGCACCATATCGCCCGCACCAACGTCAACAGCGGCAGCAAAATCCAACGCATTTTACAAGAAACGACGGACTTCCACCGTCTTTTCTAAATTGTTATCGTAAACGTTACTTGAAAGTTTCCCTACATGCCACTCGCCGTCGGTCGATCGGCGTGCTGGGACGTCGAACGCGTTTCCGCATCATGCGGAAATTTCAGTCAGAAACTCTAAAAACAACGTGAAACGGAAGAGAGATAAACGCATGTATATATGTAGAAGTGTACAAGTTTTTATCAAGATTTTTCTAAAGTTAATCTTAATTGAAATCTCTTGCTGAAAAAGTTGTCAAAGTATCAGCAATTAATCACAGATGTATTGTAGGTAAATTTTTACTTCAGTGCTTATGCAAGTTTAGCATAGCTTTTGTCATTAAATGTATTAACATTTATTAATCTTGTTTTACATTAAAAAATTGAAATAAGTTAATATTTTTCAAAATTAAATTAAGTTAAACTTTGTGCGATTTAATTAAAATTACGTTAATGATTTCATGATCGGAAAACTAAAAATTAAAAGTTGCATTAAGATTAAATTAAATGTTAATTAAAAAATTACTTATTATTTATTATTAATATTAAATTAAAATGTTGTAATTTTTAGAAATTACTTTAAGGCTGCGTTCCGATATTTACTGTCAGTACTGAAAATCTACAGTATATGTGACGTAAACTATAGATTATAGAACAAAACAAAATTAAATTTTAAATTAGATTTTTTAAAAACATAGGAGTAAACTCATTTGAGAAATTAAGTTAAATTATCAACTTTTCACTTTTTAGGTGTAAAAAATTCTTAATTTTATGGGAATTTTTAGTGTTAATGTATAAAAAATAGGAGTATCACACTATAATGAAAACAGTAAATTTAAAATTCAAAATTTGAATTAAAAGAGACCCGCCTTAATTAATTAAGTTAAGATTTAATTTTACTATTTATTCAACCGCACTCACTCTCTCGTCATAATTACGGTCCTGTCGCAGCTTCATTTAGAGAGCTGTCAAATTCAATCTCGACTTAACGGGGAGTTCAATTAACTTGCTTGCGCATTAAACGAGATCAATTTAACCGACGTTTTTTCTTTATCTCCAGTGTAGATTCAGTCTTGGTTTTAATTTAATCAAGTACCAACGACACTGGCAGTCAGTTCCCAAAGTGACACAGCTCAATGCGCCGTCACTCTGTCGTCCTCCGCGGATATCAAACCCGATGAAACTCAAACTTCACGCACTTCAACTTAACGATTTGGAAACAAAGTTCGAACAATAGGGAGCCTCGCTTTACACGCGTGCAGCGGCACTCGTTACCTTCCGGAAAAGGAGCTGTTCGCGAGCCATTCACGCGAACCCATGCGCACGCACGCACGCACGCAGCAATAATCAACAACAATCCACGATCTGGCACGTGGATAGTCGCGTTGACACGCGCGTGTTTAAACGCAGACGCGGGAGCGCGTGCGATCTCGAATGCAAATTCGAAAGGGGTATAGGCTCTCTCGATTGAGATCACAAAGGCGACCGCGCGTATAATCGCCTTTTCTCGTTTTCCACACGCGGGACGCGTGTCGACCGATCTCACGGGAGGCTATCGCGCGTGCCGCAACGATCCGCCCCCCGGCGGATCATGGTGAACTTGAATTCGCGAATTAATCGTGGGATTAAACGACCGAGCCGGAATGACGCGCGACACCCTCGCTCGTCGAAGGTTTCCGTGCGACTGAACCAACGCTTCTCCTACGAAATACGGATCGCGCCCTAGCGAGCGTGACGTTCTGTTTATCCCTCCCCACCATTCCCTTCCTTCGTTCGCTCGTTCGCTTCTTTACAGGGCCTCCTTGGCTGGCCTTCCCCTCTCGCGAGGCTATACCAGCAGGCAGGGATTTCCGCCGCGCACGTACGCGCTTGTGTTGCGCGCGCCTACTCCGTTGTTCTCTCCGCGCGGTGATGATCGAGTCCAATCGGCTCGATCCGGCTCCGATTATTGCGCGCACGATAAGCGGCGCGGAGTAATTTTCTACATTTATTACGTGCGTATGTAATTTGTAAAGAGAAAGAGAGAACAGAGAACAATTTCGGAATTTTGCAAAGTTATAATGACAAAGCTGTGAAATGAAACGGATTTATAAAAACGATTGTCCATCGATTAATTAAGTGTATACACGAATTTTTTAATAGTCTATAATAAGATTTTGAAACGGTAGAAACGTGTTGAAGAAATCATTGAATGTTTTTCACCATAATTCATGCTATCTATTAGAGGACAAGGACTGTGCAATAATAATTGGCCTGTTCTTTTTTGCTACTCTACTGCACTGGTGTAATAAAGTTAGGATAAAAAAAAATATATTTGTCTTACTTTAACTTGTTGTATCAGTGTAGCTAAAAAGAACAATTCAATAATCAAAATGCTGAAATCTGCGACTTTATCCACCAAAAAATGATATCCACAAAAGAGACGCATTTTCGACGCACATGTAACAACAAAATTAGACATCTCAAGATGGCAAAATATCTAAAAGATATCTTTTTGTTTATAAAAATGTTTGTATATAAAAATCTATCTGCAAGTAAACATTTCTGCGCGGAGAAAGGATTCCTCCCGTTTCGGCAGCTGCTACATCTACGAGATTCGTTGAGGGTAGATTAGGAGGGAGGGAAGCAGACAGTCCACGCTCTCATTATCATATCCCGATGTTTGGCAGCGGTTAAAGCTGCCTTTACAGGCTGTATTTTCTTGGTATAATTGGGCCCAGAGCTCCTCGGGTTCTCCTTCTTTCGTATTCTCTCGTTTCCTCGGCGGCTTTCTCCTTGTTCGTTTAGAGATTCGGCATTTATTGCAGGGCGACTGCCTTCCTTCTTTCCTTGTTTCTTTTTCGCTCGAAGGGGGTAAAGAATTTATTAGCTTGAACTATGTAAAAGAAATATAGCTTCATCAATGGACATTCGTACCGTTGTCTGCATTTGAAAGCGCACTCTCGAATTGCATGTCCGCCCTTGAATTTCACTCTCAAACAATGTTCTTAGAGAAACTTTTGGAAATTTGGGTAAAAAACGGTTTTTTTCCTCGGATTTTCTTTTACCGTCTTTCCAGCCTTTTTCTTTTAAGATAATGCTTTTTCCATACAGCACAGAACATTTCGGCAATATTGCAGAAACGTTCCAAAATTATTGCAATATTATTGGAATGCTCTGTGTTAAATGGATTTATTCCATTATATCAATTGTTTTAAGATTTTCTTTGCTCTAATAAATAACTTTATTAATAAAATCTGTTGTCATTGTCAAAGTTGTACTTTTCTACATTTTTTGAAGGAAATAGGAAAAAGCGGATTTTCTCCACAATTTTATTTCTTTTTAAATTAAAAAAACCTTATTGTCACAATTGTTTTCTCATATTTCTCAGGAAAAAACGGAAAAATTAAATGTTTTCCTCGATTTTAATTTTTTAGAAAATCAATAACACTACTAGTCGTAGACGTTAAAAGAGAAGATCCTCATCCGTGTCGTCGAGCATGTTGGTGTCCGAGCCTCGAGTGAAATCGTGAGAGGACCGTCTGTCACGTCGCTTCGTCTTCCATTCCTGTATCTTCTTAAGGCGATAGAATTCCTCCCGTTCGTACTCGTCGAGTTCGGTGACGATGTAGGCGAGGGTCCGTTCTAATCGCGGTATAATAATGTGCCGAAGAGCGTTTACGCGACGACTCGTCGTCTTGACCGCCCGGTCGAGGATTTGAAAGTTGCGCTGCAACGACGCCAATTCGACCAGCAGATCGATCGCCTTCCCGTAATTCGTCTTTAATTTAGCCACCTGCTGGCGTATCGAACGGCTTGCGGATTACTGGCAGCGACAGTTTACAATCGATCAAATTAAGGAGGTTCTTCAGTTTCTTTCAGATAATAGAGATTAAATTTTGAGAATATAAAGATTAGTAAGATTATTAAAGATTATTATTATTATTTAAGATTATTTTTCATTTATATATATATAACTTTTTTGAAATTTTTTATTATAAATAATTATTTAAAATAGCATTGAGAGAGAGAGAGAGAGAGAGAGAGAGAGAGAGAGAGAGAGAGAGAGAGAGAGAGAGAGAGAGAGAAAGAGAGTTTTATAAGAAAGAGAGTTTTTGTTTATTATTTATTATTTAAAAAATGATGAAATTTACTTAATCTTGAACTATACATATGTAAATGAAATGTCACGTATGACTCACCTCTATACTTTTTCACGCTGGAGAACCTCCTTAAAATAATTCGTGTGTGTGTTTGTCGTGTAGCGAATATCATATGGCGCATAATCACTTGTTGACCGCCTCTTGCCAACCCGGTAAACTTGAAGGGATCGCCGTTATTGCGGAAGGGCTCGTAAATCCATAGTCGTATCCCACCGATCATCTCCTGCCTGGATCGAATCGTGGTTTTGGCCTTGTCGACCGCCTGCAGGACCAGCTCGTTTACTCCACCTGTCGCGTAATTAACTTCGACCAGCGAGAAGGCCGCGTCCCTCATAACTTGGCCGAGTTGCGATTTGTTCTTAAGTAATTGCGACGCAATCTCGCGGAATCGGATTAAGAGACCATCAACCCGTTTCGCGAGCAAATCGCGACCCCTGCGAGCGCAAATCAAACGGCATTTCACACTGGTGTGCGAGCTGGATGTCGGGAAAACTGCCAATCTGTCTACGACCTCCATGACTGTTTTGCGAATCAAAGTTATTGGTTATAACAATCAGTTTTATTTGCGATTGATTTTTAATTAAAAGAATATAACTTTCAATTGTAACTGCATCTCGAATTGAATTATTATTAGAAAGAGGACACCGTTCACAGCATCCAAGCATCGGTGGTTCAGTGGTAGAATGCTCGCCTGCCACGCGGGCGGCCCGGGTTCGATTCCCGGCCGATGCATGTATATTTTTTTTCGTTAAAGTTTTATTACAAAATATTACATAAGTTAAATTAATATTAATAAATTAGACTGCCATAATTTTCTAAAATTAGATTATTTTGAATAACAAAACAAGTACAATATGGATCATCAAATAAATTTAATATTTTATATGTAAATTAAGTTTATATAAAGTAACAAAAAATATTGTTTTTAATGTAAGAATATATTTTATCATATAAACTTTCAAATAGGAAAAGTTGATATAATAAAATTTATGTACTTGGAGAATAATTAGTTGAAGGTAAGGTACATTTAAAATTAAATTAAAAATTATTAACTTTTTAACTAGTTACTATCTAAGGCATCTAAATAAAATCTCAACAAATCAATAAAAATCTAAAATTTAATGCATTTCTCTATTGACTATTCCAAATAAATTCTCAGATAACACATAATATTTATGATAAATATATATTTGTGTAAATATTTGTAGTAATATTTTATAAATAATTTTATAATATTTCTTATAACAAATCTCTATGATCTGTTTAATCTAAAATCATAAAGTATTTAAGAAATATAAATACTTAGAAAGTGTATAAAAATAATTATCATAAATGTTTTATAAATGGTTTGTGTGCTTTGAATTTATATAAATAAAAAATATTTTGCATCGGCCGGGAATCGAACCCGGGCCGCTCGCATTGAAAGTCGAGCAATCCTAACCACTAGACCACCGATGCTTATGTTCTCAATTCTTCTAACTCATATATGTAATAAGACTATATTGTTAACGTTGAACTTATACATGTTAGTAGCACGCGCGGGGCACGCGGTAGCGGGAGCGACTTTTGCGCGTGCGCAAAACTGTCAATGTACATTAGTAGCACCGTAAAGGCCATCACACAATGCCAGGCAACAGGCAATAGGAATAGGAAATAAAGAAAGAGAGAAGAAGATCCTTTCTCTCTTTCATTATTTCTGTTCCTATTGCTTGTTGCCTGGCATTGTGTGATGGCCTTAATATTTTCACCCTCTTCCGAACCCAACTAGCAATACAAATGTAATATGTTCTAACTCTAGTATTTTTGGATTTCTATTAACTCTTCTTTTTTTTAATTTACTTCCAACAATTTTCAACTTACAATTTATGATTTATTTAAATTAAACAATAGAATTTCTGTGGGATATAATCTTACATTTTTCACGTAATTGTTTGAAGTTTTTTATTTTTCGATAATTGCTCAAAACAAATTATACAAATAATTCTAAACTCTGTGATCTGTTTAATCTAAAATCATAAAATATTTAAGAAATATAAATTTAAATATGTATAAAGTGTATAAAAATAATAATTATCATAAATGTTCTATAAATGGTTTGTGTGCTTTGAATTTATATAAATAAAAAATTGTTTTGCATCAGCCGGGAATCGAACCCGGGCCGCTCGCATTGAAAGTCGAGCAATCCTAACCACTAGACCACCGATGCTTATGTACTCACCTCTTCTAACTCATATATATAATAAGACTATATTGCTAACGTGCTAACGTCAAACTTACACATGGTTAGTAGCACGCGCGGGGCGCGCGGTAGCGGGAGCGATTTTTGCGCAAAACTGTCAATGTACATCAAGTAGCACCGTAAGGGCCATTACACAATGCCAGGCAACAGGCAATAGAAATAGAAGTAATGAAAGAGAGAAAGGATCTTCTTCTCTCTTTCTTTATTTTCTGTTCCTATATTGCTTGTTGCCTGGCATTGTGTGATAGCCTTAATGTTTTCACTCTCTTCCGACTTCCGAGCCCAACTAGCAATACAATTATGTACATATTATGTTCTAACTCTAGTATTTTTGGAATTCTATTAACTCTTTTTTTTTTAAATTTACTTCCAACAATTTTCAACTTACAATTTATGATTTATTTAAATTAAACAATAGAATTCTGTGGAATATAATCTTACATTTTTAATGTAATTGTTTAAAGTTTTTTATTTTTCGATAATTGCTCAAAACAAACTATACAAATAATTCTAAACAAAAGATTTTTATTAGAGAATTTTTATATTAGACAAATTATTGATGTTTTGTTTATGAATAATTAATTTCTTAATTAATGGTTCAAATCCCAATACTGTTCACCGTACTCTCCATTTTTGTTACCCCATTTTACCTAAAATACAAAATAAACTAGAAATAAATTACATTCGAAAATATATTAATTGATGAATATTTGATACTGTTTTAATCAACAAAAGAATGTTTTGTAATAGAATGTTGTATATAAATTACAAAATAACATTGATATTGTATATTATATAAAATACGATAATTTTTTAAATAAATTGTAAATAAATAAATAATTAATATATATTTATATTCGTGAAATAAGATAATTACCTTGCCGCTATAACGATTGTCATCAAAATCTTTTCGTTCAAATCTTTGTTCCCATTCATTCGGATTTTCGCAGACATGACCAAATTCAAATTTAAAAGGTGTCAATTGTTCCGAAAATATATCTCTGCATTGTATAAATATGATTAGAATATTTACGTTTTTACATTAATATTGTTAATTATATTTTATAAACAATTTAAAGCAAATTTTATTTTAAACAATTTATAATTTACGTAAAAATTCTTAATTATTTAAGCTATTGTCACACACAAATAAAACTAAAAACATGTAAAGAACATACATACAAAACAGATATATATAAAGATATATGTAAAATAATGAATAGAATTTTATCCTAAAATTTAATGCTAATTATAAATCATTTAAAGAAGACTTTACTCACTGAAAATATTGTCCCATCGATAAAATATCCGTTCCTTCTTGCTTCTCTTCTTTATTCACAAATTATAAATTTAATTATAATTAAAACAAATTAATATGTATAATATTGTAAAGTGCGATATACAAATCACGTATTTCACTCAAGACGGAATATTTACCTGTCGAAGCTATTTTTGTAAGTTTATCAAATAAATTGGACGTGACAGAATTTACGAGAAGTAGTATTGTTGCCATTTGTGCTAGTAATAAATAAAAATTATATTTTGTCTGCATCGTTCTATCTAATAATATAACTTGTGAGACAAATAAGCGATTCGTTGTCTATTGAATGAACACTGAAGTACTGAATGCATATTGGAGAAATTACATTCACTATACTTTACAAAGTTTTTTTCGGACGGTACGCTCTATTTAGTAGAACAGTGAAAGTATATTAGCATCATTGATATAGAATGTGAATATTTCTTTACAAAGAATATATATAATACATTTAAATTGCAAAATTGTTTTAAATAATATATTTTACATATTTTCTCTCTATAAATTACAATTAATGAAACAAACATTTAATAAAGATGAAATAATATTTCCATATACTTAATTATTTATCATATGATAGGAGATAGCTATTTTTTGCGCACTTTATCATGGATTGAATTAACTTGACAAATCCAGTATCCTTTGGCTTTTCTAGGCCACGAAGCACACGATTCTTCATCACAGCCACAAACTCCCGATTACTGAGTTGTCCGTCCACTGTTGAACGAGATAAAAATTTATTTAAGATTCATAAAGACTATTATATTATGATTTAGAAAATAAAATATAGTTTTTCTTAGCAGTTTGTTATATATTTTTTTGAGAAATATTTTTTTTCATAAAAAATTAACTTACTATTCTCATCAAAAATTGTGTATACTACTTGAATGATGTGGTCACTTAGATCAACATGTGCTACAGTTTTTGCCACGTGCTTCAATGTCGCTGCAATATCACATACAATTATGTATGAATAAATTATAAATAAAAATGCACTGTCGCGCTTGTTGTTTTATCTTAATTTACTGAATGTTTCTTTCATAAAGAAGCATAATTATTCTAAATAATTCTAATACTTATTATTTTTTATTAAAATTTATAATCAAGTAATTTAATCTACCTTGATCAATAGATGCACCAGCAATATGATAAAATGTTAGGGCTGTATCAACATCGTTAATGTTGTTTAAAAAGTGAAAAAACTTAAGATATTCCTCTTTACTGATTCCTTTCGGATCTTCTTTAAAGCTGTAAATAGTCGCAGTTTAATTACATAATTTCTGAAATCTTATATTATTTCAGAATTCATATAAAAATTAAATATTTTTACACTCACGTCTTTTTCACTCTCTTCAACATTTTTGCCTTTTTTTTCGCTGGATATCCAGCGTAAGCCAACAATAATTCCGTAAAATCTACCTCAGTGATATTGCCATGCTCATCCGGATTTCGTCGTTCAAACTACGCAGAAATAAATAAATATGAATAAGTTGAATTGTCGGCTATACATTATGAAATTTGTTTAATTACTCTACCTCAAGACCCAGAATTTCTCGTTGTAGCTGCTGCTGGAAGTCTAAAAACTTCTCGATTGTTAGTTTCTGATTCATTTGTGGCCCAAAAAAGTATGTTGTTAGCGCAGAATTTACACCCTAAAATCCCAATTAAAAAACAAATTAAGACTTTCATTATTGACTAACATTTATTGTTCACACAATATTAACAATAATCATAATAATTAACATATTAATAATAGAACCTTAAATGTATTTCCTGTGGTCGCGTGATCACGATGTCGAGTACCTATGCTAGTTTGTGACCGTATCAATGTAGCTACTTTTCCAAATTCTTCGGAATCGACATCACCATCTCCGTTGAAGTCGAACATTCTGAAGGCAATCTCAAAGTGACGTCTAGAAGCTATAAAATAAATTTAATTTATTGAAATTTGTTCGTTGGAACTGATAAGTCCAATTGATATTTGATCAAATGTATTTTAAATAAATTTTTTATTATAAATATTTTCATGTTACATAAATCAAAGATTAATGAAATAGTAAAAGCCGCTCACTTGACAATACGGTCAGCAAAAAGATGTAATCGGAGAAAGTAATAAGACCTGCACTGCCCAGTTTGTAGAAGATGCTATCCTCATCCAATTCTAATTCTAATTTATTGTGGATATTCTAAATAGAAAGACAAGTATTTTTGTTTTACACAAATACTTTGATTAGTTTTTTTAATGAATCTAACTACTGTACCTTTGGATCATAACGCCTGTACTGGTCCAGTCCAAGACCTGAAAAATTAATATTTTTTTACTATTATCATATCAATATTTTTTTACTATCAATTTTTTTATATCGTGATGTCTTTTATGAAATATAAATTTAGATCTGGAAAAAATTATAACTCGAAGATGTTAGTTGATTTGCACATGCAGAGCTGTCGCAAGGCGTCAGCAAGTATCTCACAATCAATTCAAAATATCGAGCAACTTTTAACTTGGAAACAAGGAAGGGGATAATGTAGGATTACCGTCGGGCTGTTTCACGCCAGGAGTCATCGATCTTAAAAAGTCATCCGGTGTCATGAATACTTCGTGTATGTCGTTGTTTGTGACTTGGAGAGTCGCAAAGTAACGGAACACCTTGTCGGGCGTCGAATAATGCCGTATACGATTTTCGTATTCTATTATCTGCGCACACATTAATCGAGTCACGTTAATTAATAGCTCCGATAGTTTTAAGCAAAACTATTGCAGATCTTTAATCAAACTAATTCTTGCACGATGACGTTATCTACGTACGATTTTGGCAACCGTAGAATATTCGAGTATTTTAGTTAGCAGAGCGAAGCAGGTAAGTTGTTAGTAGGATTTAACAATTAGACAATTGTGAATAAAAAGACGGGATTTTGAAATTCCAGAATTATATTTTGGTATCAATACAATAAAAATTTTGAAAGCCCTACCATCCGGCTGTCGCATGTTTGGTGTGATAGCGCGAAGAAAATCGTCAGGTGTCATATAGACCTCAGTACCCTCTAAACTAGTTATTTTCACAGTCGCGAAATAACGAAAAATTTTGTCTGGTGTCGAATACGCTCTAATCCTGTTCTCGTACTCTATTATCTGCAAAAACACTTCAGCCTGCATCGTTCTGCTGCACAGATACATGCTGATGCAAATAAAGCATTAAGTTGCAAGATCTACAGGGCTATTCTAATGACACATGGAAGAAGAATTTTATGTCTCTCTTGTTTTCATTTTACTACAAAGAGTCGTTGCACCAATCAATGAACAAATAAAAATAACTTGATACAATTAGATTTTTACATTAAAAAATATTTTAATAAAATGCATATAAAAACTAGAAAATGTATAAATTAATTTGCAATTTATTATTTTAAAGTTTTATTTTAATATATTAATATTTTTCTTAAACGCATTCATTTACTGGCAATTGTTCAACAATGGGTGCAAAGATTTGCATTAATCTAAAGCAATAGTATAGCTTTAAATTAAAAAAAAATACATATTTGAATAACAAATTTAGGACTAAAGAGAAACTGAAACTCAAAGTTTCTAGTTTTCAGTTTTATTTTCTCTACTGTAGATGTAGTGCATCTTCAATAAACCTTTCTATCACGAAATCCAATCTTCTGTTTTTTGCTCTTCTTCTTCTTTTGTATCTCTTGTTCTACATTTTCTATGTTTTCACTATTCTGACCTTCTTCCGTTAGAATACTGGCAGCTTCCACTTTAGGTATTAAATTGAAGTAACTGTAAAATAAAATAATATATGAGTGATAAAATAATACATGAGTAAACTACTGAATGAAATTTAGCATTTGCATCATTTGATTGTAATATCGTCGACTTACCGTTGCCAGTCAAAACATATGGTTATAAGCATACCAGTGCAACCCAATACAAATGGAAGGTTAGAGAAAAAGGTAAATTTCTTCTTAGTATGACCAAAATTTTTGAAGTTACGAGTCTGATTGTATTCGTATTCATTTTTCCTATAATTTTTCTGTAATTCTAAAATAAAGAGTGTGTCAGCGGTCAGAGGCTTGTGTCGCAGACACTGTCGAAATGCAAATGCGCTCCTGTTCAACAGCATTGTGACAGCCACACTCTGAAAAAATTGAAGATTATTAATCAACTTGTAGAATTATACTGGCTATGCTATTAATATTCAGCACTAAAAATAGTTAACATCAGTGGTGAATATTGGTATCACAGAATCTAGTTGTATCAGCAATCAAATAAATTGGAGATGTCAAGTATACTATAAATTAATTTCTATGTAACTTATTACTAATTTATTGTAGGTAATTTGTAATCTGCATTAAAGAATTTATAAGAATTCTTACCCAATGTGCGTTTACTTTATTGAAAAAGTTCCTCAAGTATCGTGAGCCTAATTCTAACAGTGAGAACAAAAGACGTTTCTATATCAAAAAAATCAATATTTGTCTCGTATTCGTGAAAATTTCCGGCAGAATTTGACAGGACTGCCGTACTTGCTACAATCCATCACACATCACACTCCATCACACTCGTGCGTCGTGCGACACTCGTCGTCCTTCGATCATACGGAAATCACGAGAAGTTTGTTCTTTTTAGCTGAATCTATCTGCACAGTTATTTCTTCTCTTCTCTCTAATGGAAAAAGAAAAGGAGGAAAGATAAACCATGCAAGAGAACAGCTTTTCTTTTTTTCCTAACAAGTAAAGAAAACAGAAAAACTAAACTATGCAAAAAGTTCAGCGAAAATATAATGTTTATAGGCTTGGTTTGTAATTGTGGGACATTTTTACTAATGCTACAAGTCTGTTCTATTTAAACTTCTTCGTACAGTTTATCTTTTCTTTTTCTTTTTACATTGAAAAAAGAGAAAAAAGAGAACTTTTTTGTAAAAACATAAGGATAGGCAAGTTACAAATTTTATTTAATTAAATTAAGTTAAAGTTAATGACTTAATTATAAAATTTATTTATGTAAAATTTAGTTGTGTTAAAAGTTGTATAATTAAAAACTTAGTTAAATTTAAATTATATTAAGATTAAATTAAATTAAATTGGAATGTTTAAAAGCATTATATGTATATTCTAAATTAGAATTTTAAACAATTATCTTATTCTAAGTAACAAGTTAATTATAATTTAAATTAACAAATAAATGTAACATTTTTTGTACATTAAACTTACACGAAACAACAAAGAATTTATTATTAACTTTTATATGAGAGTAGTTCCTTTATTTATAATTTTTATCTTTCTGTCAATTTTTTTCGGGACAATTTCAATATTTGTTGGTAATTCGGTCTTTTCCTGGTTTCCATTTAACGTTTCGCGCGCTACGTGACGTCAGAGTTGGGCGCGTGCGCGCGCATGCAACGTAACGTAGAACGTAGAACCGGATGTGTACGTTTGTCCATCACACGTAATCGAGTCCGTACGATACGACGAAAGTCTATCGCTTCTTTTTGCTTCTTGGAGGAGCTAGTAGGACTTTGGTTTTTACAGTATTCGGAGAAATCCGTTGCGTCGGAGTTCTTTTCTCGCAAGTTGATCGGAAAGAAACGATTCGCAGCTGAGCGGATTCGTTCGTTCGTCCGCTGATCGACTGATGTGGAGACTCCACGCGAGTCTCCTCGACAGATCGCTTGAAAATGCAGAGTCAGGAGAACGAAGGTGCGGACGGTGAGTAAACTCGTCACTTTTCATTGAAGACACAAGATTTCGGAGTTTTTTCGGTTGTGCGAGGATTTTTTACCTTACCTGTGCTTCGGATAACATAACCTCGATTTGCGTATCGGCTTGGTGCCCTTGGTGATTCGCGAGTTTCATTACATTTGAGAGTGCGTTCCACTTAACACTTGCAACACTCTTGAAATTATGTCATCCTTATCTTCTTTATCAAATATTGAATAAGGATGAGTGATGCTTGCAAAGCGTTGCGAGCGTTAAGGATGGAACGCATCCTGGTTACACTCAGTAGAGCAAATTAATGAGTTTATTAATTTTTATGTTATGTAAATTTCAAAATAAACGTATTTTTCGAGTCGGTTGACATAATTTCTCAGAAATTGCTGAAGCATCTTTTGTATATATGTATGTATAATATATGTCTATTTACTATATATTTATTATATAAACTAGGATTATTGTAATATCTATAAATTAACTATTTTTTTATGCATATTAAAATTCAATTGATCTTGTTAAAGAATTGTTACTTGTTCTTTAAAACTATTTTAAATATTTTCTGTTTATCCTAGACAGCTGATAGGTTTAGTTTCTACGAAATTGTGTCAATTTGAAAAACATTTCTTTTTAAATTTATGTAATGTGAAAATTAAATATTTAATGAAATAAAAATTGACAGATATCTACTAAATATGTATAAGTATATGTAATTTACTTTTTAGATGCTAGACTAAATAGCTATCTATTAAAAAAAATTATGTCTAAATAATAGAGGCACAAGAAACATTCTGTATATTGAATTATACATACATACATACATACATACATACATACATAAATACATACATACATACATACATATATACATACATACATACATACATACAATATTTTAATGTAACACTCTATGGCACTGAGATAAGCTGAGCTTTTTTTTTACAGGATCTCCATGGAATAACTCAAGTGGTTGCGATGAGGAACACAGGCCAGCCCCAAAGGAGGGTAAAAAGTCAAATGTGTTACCATTATGGGGCAACGAGAGGACTATGAATTTAAATCCTTTGATTCTCACCAACATACAATCGTCACATTATTTCAAGGTGAATTTATATGAACTCAAGACCTATCACGAGGTGATCGACGAGATCTATTACAAGGTTTCTCACCTGGAACCATGGGAGAAGGGCAGCAGAAAGACAGCGGGTCAGACCGGGATGTGTGGAGGCGTGAGTATGTTTTCTCAGAAAGAAAGATCGATTTTTTTCCTTTTACCTTTGTTTTTTAATTATTAATGCGTTTGTTGGAAGTCTGAGGCTTGTGAGACATGTTGCACAAACATTCGCTTGTACAGAAAACTGATTATGTTGCACTAGCCAGCGACCTGTGGGCAAATTGTCAGACGAGCATAGTAAGGTGATTTGAATGCAGCAGTGTGTTTGACTTGTTATAATGAAATATCAGCTATTGTTAGAGAATAATTTTTAAAATTTATTATTAGAAAATAATTTTAAAAATTTGAACACTATTGGAATCCATCTTTGTTTTTGTCTTTTGCCTTTTATTTAACACATCTACTGAGTTTGGTGAAATATTTAGAGAAAAATTATATCTTTGTTTTTGGAAATTGAAAATTAAAATTATGTAGTGATATAAAACAGAGATGGTGTTCCACTGAAAAGATTTCTGAGAGAAGGAAAGGTTTACTTGATTAATTTGAAATTTTTTAACTTGATTAAATTTCTTTACAGTTTAATTATTTATTTAACTTAAGCATATAAACATTTAAAAACGAAGAAATTTAATCAAATTAAAAATTTTAATCAAGTTAACAACTTTTTTCTTAATGTAAATGCTCGTTACAAGATGGAACGAAAACAGTATATCAAAAAAGAATTATTTAATGTTGTTAAAACCCTGCAAGTTGAGTTATCATGTACAGTTTTGATAAATGCAACACTTTTTGTTCGTAAGAGATCACAAAGTGTGTCACGCATGTACGATGGTAGAACTGCCAAAGCCTCAACAAATTTTGAACGCCTTGGTACTATTACTATTGTCAAACGCAAAGTGTTAATCACACCACTTAATTGCAGAGTAGCATGTATTCGGTCCATATATTGTACGATAACACGAATGTGATTTAACTGACTGAGGGGGGTGTAAATTTAGCGGTTCATGCAGGTACGAGGCGTGGGAGCTGGAGGAATTGTTTCCACGGCGTATTGTCTACTATACAAGCTTTTCACGCTGAGGCTAACCAGGAAACAACTGAATGGTCTTATTAATCATCCGGACTCGGCCTACATACGCGCCTTAGGATTCATGTATATTAGGTAAGTTTTATCTAATACATTTTGTCGTCTTAATATGCATATTGAACACATAACAGAATAACTTTGTCGTAGATCTATTTTCAGAACATATAATTTTTATAAAAAATGTATATTTGGATTAGTGGTCTCCAGGATTTGTAGTTTTGGGCTTGAAATTGAAATGTTTTGGTGTTCATGCTGTTTCTACTATTGTTGTTTCATAGCTGTTTCTTTGTAGTGTGCGACTTGATCTCAGAGATGAGATTAATCTGAGATTGTTAACAATTTTTGAAGTCATTAATAATCTCTTACAAATTATAGTAGGAAACTATTAGCAGATTAATACATATTTTGTTTTATTATAATAAATTTATATATGAGTATTAATTTTATATATGCATACTTAAAATACATATAACATTACATCTTTTATACATATTATTATACATATTACATATTTGTGGGTTTATAATACAATACATAATACAACTCTGTTGTATTGAATAATAATATTTTATATTGTTAATAATATACCGTTAAACAGAAATTGATACGTTAAAAGTTTTTAACAAACTTAGTCAAACATTTTTAACAATTTTCCTAAAAGCAAGCATTACGTGTTACGAGAAAATATTAACGAAATGAGAAGTAATGGTAGTAGGCATAAATGTTATAGCATCTTTCAGAAACTTGCTGGTACTAGCAGTACTAAGTGCTTGAAGTGTAATACTAATAAGGGAGTTATATACACTTTAAGCATTCAGTGCTGCTAGTGCCAGTGACTTTTTGCCAATGGAAGTCGCTATTAACACATTCAAACCCAAGATTACAAATTCTAAACAGCACTGATTTAGAAAACTTATTAGAAGCTTTATTTTGGAAATTAGTTATATTTGTTTGCTAGTTGATTTTATTTCTGTTTTGGAATAATTATAACAGAATCGAAAACTTAAAAACAACATAAAATGTCAATTATAAATCAGTTATACATATATAAATCTATTAATTTTTTATATCTGTGATAAAAAATTAATAATCATATATATAGATGAGTATACATATATGGTAGTTAAGGAATAAATTTGCTTGGTTTAGTATAGATACACTAATCAAGGCTGCTACAAGTAGTCACTCGAATATCCTTCCAGTCCCTGCTAGACGGCTAGACTTGCGACGTTCAAGTCAAGCTATAAATTTGGTTACGATTATGATTATACATACGCAGTACAATTACGATTAGATACACACAGCCACCAGCAGACTTGTTCAGCTGGTACAGCGACTACCTGGAGGATGAGGAAGAGCTAGACGTGAAGGCAGGCGGCGGGCAGGTGATGAAAATGGGCGATATTCTTAAACAATTCCTCACCAAATTAGAGTGGTTCTCCACATTGTTTCCACGAATACCAGTACCGATACAAAAAGACTTGGAGCTGCGACTGGCCGAGCGTTTTCCACAACAGCAGGTGAACGCACGAAATGCCAAGCCGCCGATCACTCTTAACAGCAAGTACGGCAACAAGGATGGCCGTAAGGACAACGGTAACTTGACAGGGTCACGTAATCAGCAACCACGGCATATCCCCGACAACGAGACTCAATGGGGCGAAGCTGAGCGTATGAGTCAGTGGCGTGCCAGGTGCGTCCACGTGGTATGAATACAATGATCACGTTATTAATATGTTTGAACAAATACATAAGGATTGTTTCACAGATAACTTTTTGAAATTCAAATATTTTTTTACATATTTTGACACACACACACACACACACACACACACACACACACACACACACACACACACACACAACAGTTAATTTTAAAAATTATTGTTCTCATATTTTGTTCTGAAAAATATAAGAATAGAGGATTGTTTAGAAAATTATTGTCTTGAACGTATAGTTGTTGACTTAGCAAAGAGATAAAATATTAACAACCTTTTTAAGCATAGAGTTTCACAATTGAGACAACCAATGTCATACTTCCGTTCGAACATGTCTCTTTGCAGAACTGATGAAGATCGTAAGGACAAAAATAGAGAGCGCGATCGGGAGCGCGAGAGATTACGAGAGCGTGATAGGGAAAGAGCTCGTGAGCGGGATCGCGAGAGAGACAGGTATAGCAGAAGGTCTAGCAGTCGTGACAGAAGCAGAAGACAAAGGGATCATAGGAGCCGTAGTAGAGACAAATCATATGGAGATCGGAGCAGGGATCGTCATCGTGACAGAGACCGACATCGGGAGAGGTAAGGATAAAAGTAAGGATTTCTTAAAAGATTAATAGATTATCGCTATTTTTAAATAAATTAGTTACATTAATACAGAATATAGAAAAAGCATTAGTATTAAATTAAAATCAATATATTCTATTTAACAATTATTATTTTATATATGAATATAGTTTTTGCTTAAATATTAAACAGCGATCTTGTATATATTAGGTGTACAATTTTGCTTCCGCCGTTTTCCAATATATGGCTGTAGCGGTAAGTGGTGGTCGAAATAAATAGATCGTAGAAATCATACAATAAGCTTAGGCATTTGTAAACATAACGCCATTGAAATATTAGTCAATTTGTGTCTGCATCATAAAGTTATTCTCGATTGAAAATGTCAGCTTACGAGCCAAATTCTCGTCATTTGTGGGAGGTTTTAATGTTTTGCTTCAATATGAAGAAATCTGTGGCTGAGGCTCATCGAATGCTCTCGGCACGTTCTTTCACTAATAGCGGCCTCAGCGTATGGTGAGGCCGCTATTAGTGAAAAAACGTGCCGAGAGTAGTTTCAACGTTTCAAGAACGGTGATTTTAACGTCAAAGACCAACATGACGGTGGAAGAGAGAAGGTTTTCGAAGTCAAGACTCATTATCAAACGCAAGAAGAATTGGCAGGATCATTGGGAGTGACTCAACAAGCCATTTCAAAACACCTGAAAGTCATGGGAATGATTCAAAGGCAAGGAAATTGGGTGCTGTACGAATGTTGAAGCCGAGAGATGTTGAACGGCGTTTGTTTGCTTGTGAACAGCTGCTTGCAAGGCAAAGACAGAAGGGATTTCTGCATCGTATTGTGACTGGGGACGAAAAATAGGTTTATTACGATAACCCTAAGCGCAGAAAATCTTCCCCGTCGACGGGCAAACCGAATATTCACTGCTCCAAAGTCATGCTCTGTATTTGGTGGGACCAGCTCGACGTAATATGAGCTAAACCGACTGAAACAATCACAGGCGATCGGTATCGAAAGCAATTGATGCGTTTGAGCCGAGCACTGAAAGACAAACGGCCGCAATACAACGATAGACACGATAAAGTGATTTTTTGCAACATGATAATGCTCGACCCCATGTCGCAAAGCCTGTCAAAACATACTTGGAAACATTGAAATGGGAAGTCTTACCCCACCCGCCGTATTCTCCAAACATTGCTCCCTCCGTCTATCACTTATTTCGATCAATGACACACGGCCTGGCTGTCCAGCACTTCCGTTTTAATGAAGAAGTGAAAAATTGGATCGATTCGTGGATCGTCTCAAAAGATGACCGGTTTTTTCGACGCGAAATTCGTATGCTGCCAGAAAAATAAGAGAAAATAGGGGCCAGCGATGAACAATACTTTGAATCGTAAATGTATAACCAGTTTTTCAGAATAAAGCTTCGATTTTCGGGGAAAAAAAACGGCAGAAACAAAGTTGTACATCTAATATATAATTTAATTTTTGAAAAAATTGAATGTTTTAAATTTTAGCAAAATATTAAATATATCTTTACTTTAATATTAAAATAATCATTTAAAAATAATATGATTGTTTTGATAATAATAGTATTAAAAATTCTAATTTTTAAATTGGAGATATTGTTTTCTATCTGATATTTTTTCTCTTTCTCAACTCGTGACAATTATTATTGAATAAAAATATGTATTTTTTTAATGAAACTGTACGAAATTTATTTAATATTAGCAAATTATGTCTATTTAACACTATGTAATCCGATTTTTTAATACTTCAAAAAGAAAGATATATTTTCAAAATATTACTGTTTTTCTGTATTGTTTTACAAAGTCACATTACAGAACTTTATAAGACAAATTACAGAACTTTATGTTAAATATATCTATAGAACACAAATTTGTGAAATGTTAAATTACTTGCACATTTTGATCCATGTATATTTTGGTGATTATTTTGATTTTAGAAGAGGATCGCCGTACGACTATGCTACAGAATTGGCACGCGAACGTGAAAGGCAACGAAGAGAAAGGGAAAGAGAAAGGGACTGAGAAACGATACACATTGTGTACATATTTAATTATTTCTACGAATTGTGTGAATTGTATGAAAGCATTAAGAAAAAAAAAAAAACAAAAGCGATGATAGCTACCGAGCCGAGTCACCGACACCATCACTACAATCACTGTCTCTATCATCGGCATGTGCACTACGTGTGTTCACAGCAGAACGTTTCCGAAGTGGAATATAAATCTAACTCTGTATTCGTCTGTAGTTTACATGTTTTTATAAAATAAATACGTGACTGTCAATGCTGCTTCTCACTGCGTATTCCACCAATAATTTTGCGTTGCATTTCTGTCGCCTCAAGATTTCTTTGAGAAAAAAAGGGGAATTAAACAATAATGATTTCATGTCAGTTTTAATTATGTAATTGTACAACATTTCTAGATAATTACTCTTTGATACATCAATTGATTTTAATCGTTGATTTTAATTGTTTTCTTTTGAATAAATTTTATAAAGACAACTAACAATAAGATTTTAAGTAAAGCATCTAAATGTTTAAAATACTCAAGATGACTTCGGCTAAATTCCGATTTTCTTAATTTCAATACATGTCAATTTATTTCAATTTCAATTTACTAATAACTTTTATTAGTTAACATGTATAGAAATTTTTATATATAATTATAATATGAAAAAAAATGTATATTATAAAGGAACAATTATGTAGTTAGAAATTCTGCTTTGAGTAATATTATCGCTTGACTTAATAATTGCTGCTATTAATATTTTAAATAACATTTACATTGTTTTATAGATATAAATAGAGAATTATTAAATCTTTATTTAATCTAATGTTTTAATGGTTTCTTTTTTTTTAACGATCAGAGTTTAAAATTGCAACGGCGTTTCTCAATGTTCAAGAGTGTCATTCATCATAACACCTTAGTATAAATGAATTGGCGGGCATTGGACTCTGGACGGGAGTTGAAACGCGTCGCTGCGGCGCGCTTAGCGAAGCGGTGAGTAAAAATGGCGACGACATCCGGACACGAATGAGACTGAACGTTGGCAGCGGTCGGTGAATAATGAGAGAAACGCGAGTTATCAGGTGACAGCGAACGCGTGGCCAATTTCTGCAAGGTAAAGATGTGATCGAAATAAACGTTATCGCTGAAAGTCGCGTGCTTGCAAGTCACACCTATATCGATTGTTCGAGCGTTCGAATGAGATTTGTAATAATTTTTTAAAATTAAGAGTTACAGTGAGTTTATATTGTTAGAGGTGTATCTATATGACAATGGCCTAGCTGAAGAGCGGAAAGACTCGACTAATTATAATTAACCGATAACTTAACGATTAACGATAATCTATTGATGATGCTGGTGCGAACGTCATAAACGACGTTGCAAAGTCGCCATAATGCCACGAGAAATGCGTAACACGCCAGTGGCGCGGGAAATTTTGTTCTCGGCTTTTTGATAATTTGAAAAAGTTACCCGAACAATTTGAATTTATAGACTAATTTTATTATATAGTTATACATATATGATATAATTTTGAAAAATTATCTGTTATATATCCTGCAATTTAAATTTGTAAGATAGGAAATAGGAAAAAAAGTATTTCGATGAAAATAAAATTAGAAATATTATAGAAAAATTAAATTTTGTCTGAAACAGAGTTAAAGAATTAAATTATTAAAATACGTAATCTGTTAAATAATATTTACTTGAAATTCTTCTGCGTGTCAATACAGAAAAATATACTTACTGCACATTACTTTAATTAAGTAAATATTAGTTATTTCAAATATTTCGTTAAGTTTACGTATAGCCGCGAATCTGTTACGAGTTTATTATAAGCATTAAATTTAAATTTAAAATATATTCTGAATTCTAGTAACATTTCAAGAATATATAGTTAAATAAAAATTGAATTTGCTTTGATCATTCTAATTTTTCTTCAATAAAATTTTATAATATTCTTTGAAAGACTACAATTTTTTTTCTCAATACACACGTATAATAATGAGTTTTTCTGAAATTCATTATTTATCATTTTTCTTAACAATATTAATATTTATTTGTATGTCTAATAATCGCAAAATTTTATAAAAATTACAGATGATTGGCCGACGTTGCGCTTTTTTCGCCTTGGGCATCCTCTTGATTTTGGTTCTCAGCGTGAACATCTACTTCATTCGAATGATCGTCGAGAGTTCTTCCTCGCATAAGATATACGCAAAGAATTTACCAGAACCGAAAGCTAGGCAAGATCCCTCCACGTCCTCCAATGGAAAAGATTCGCAGCTGCAACTGAAGTCAATCACAAGGGATATTAGCAAAAAAATAAAAGAGGAGATTCGCATGCTGCCCTCCAAGTATTTTAAACAGAATACCAGCTACACTCTCGTCCTAGAACGATTACTGGCCGAGCTGACGATAATGTCGAATGTCCGCGAAGATATCTGGAATATTCCCAATAATAATGTTAGTAATTTCTTAGAGTATTTTAAATTTTTTAACGCAGAAAGTAAATAGACGTAATTTATAATTACATTTTTATTATTATTACAATTATTATACATTTTTTTACACAGTTATATTATTATTTAATTAAAAGACAAATGCGTATTCTAAATTTGTTCTGCTAGGAATTTAAATTGGCGAACAATTAAAATTATTAATAATTAAGTAATCTATTAAATAATTAATTAAAATAAATTGGTTAATAAATTAATTAAAATAAACGTATAATTTTGTTGTTAGAGATTACTGTGTATAATCACAAAATTATAAAAAAGATGAATAAATTGAGGAATTCAATAAAGTATAACGTATAAAGTATACAATAAAGTATAAAGTAAAAATTACTTTTTTGTTGTATGTACAGTGGCCGGATGCACATCAGTTGATTCCGCCGGCAGCACCGGAGCTGGGGACTATTTTGGAGGTTTTGCGGAAATCTAGAGTGATCCGTGCGGATAACGCTCCACTGGGTACACAACTGAAGCTTGTACTCAATCTCGAGAACAACGTGAAAGCGTTATTCAAGCCACAATGGTACTCCAGAGACGCTATTATACACGGGCCAGTATATCATGGCAAGGATCGTCACAATGCTGAAGTGGTGGCTTTTCATTTATCGTCCTTGCTGGCACTGCGAAGAGTGCCACTCACCGTTATTCGAAAACGTACGTTAAAATTAAATGAAATGAGAAAATAGAGAAAAATTCGTCCTTTACAAAAAGTTAATATTGCGTGTAGAAAATTTTTCTAAGGGATATAAATTAGGATTTTTAATTATTTTAATAGAAATCCCAATTGTATGAATTTATAAGAAATTGCAATAAATAAAAACCTCGATTAATCACAATTACTTTTTCCCAATGAAGTAACTATGTGATTGGAATTTTCTTCTACAAATTAATGAAGTGAGAAATGTACTCTTGTAGTTGATCTAAAACGCGAGGTTGTCAACCGTGCGACACCGGCGTTGTACGCCACTATGTATCAAGAAGGTAACGATACATGTCTGTATGGCGTTTGTCATTACTGTTCCCCAGCCGACCCTGTTTGTGGTACGGGGGACGTATTGGAGGGTGCTCTCATCTTTTGGCTTCCGCGATATTTAAGACTGGTTAAACATCGTCATCCTTGGCAGCGAACTTACAAAAGAAACAAACTTGCTGCGTGGGAAGTAGACGAAGGCTACTGTGATAAAGTATACTGCTAAGATTATTAAAAATATATATACATGTAAAACAATATTTACAAGAAAATATATCAAGTTGAATTGAAAGATACTTAATATTTCATGTAGAGGAGGAATATAGAATTGATTTTACTTTTAGGTAAAAGACTCCAAGGCTTATTCACCACAATCGTCGAGTAGACTTTTGGATTTAATCGACACAGCGATTTTTGACTTTCTTATGGACAATGGTGATCGGCATCATTATGAACTTGCACAGAACAATTTCCACAATCCCGCGGTGCTGCTGATCGATAACGGAAAAAGTTTAGGCAATCCTGACGTGGATCATCTCGATATCTTGGCGCCTCTCTACCAGTGCTGCATGTGAGTATAATTGCTTCTAGCTGCAAAAGCAGTTTTGTTTTGCTTTGTTCCTCTTTTAGTTATCGCGTTAAAAAAACTGTAAAGAAAGACAGAAAGTAAAAGAGAAAGAAAGATAGAAAATAAAATAAAAATAAAATTTATTCCAGGATTCACAAGACTACGTGGGATAGATTACGATTATTTAGCGGTGGCTCTCTAAGCATCGTGTTAAGTAGACTCTTAGCACATGAAGCTGAAATGTCAGATGTTTCTCCACTCATTACGGAAGCGCATTTAAGTGCCATGGATAGAAGACTGCTTACCGTTTACGCTGTAATAGAAAATTGTCTAAAAAAGAAAAAGTACATTTCTAATGTGATCCTTGATCATCGATAATTTAAGGACAATTCTTAGAATGAGTTAAAAATTTAGATAAAAATGTAAATGTTTGTAAAAAATATATAGAACTGAAAATTAATTAAATCTAATAAAAAACTAACAAAATAAATAAATAATAAATGAGAAAAACAATAAAGAGAGATTTTAAGAAGAGTTAAAAAATATTTTTATAAAAAAATAAAAAATATATAACATTTAAAAGTCTTAATTTTAGTTTATTTTAGTCATAGTTTTATTTTATTTTAGTTTGTATAAAATATTATGTTTTGGTAATTAGAAAATAAAGTTTTTACATTTTTTTTAAATTAATTTTAGTTTTAATATCCTGATAAAAAGAGGAAATATAATTTCTTCGCTAGAAATAATTTCTTCAAGCAGGACGATTTTTTTCTGAACAGCGGTTAAGGTTTGAAATATGAAAGATCGCCGAGACAGATTTGAATGCGATTTATTTGATGACACAGTTAATTATCATTATTTGAATAGAGTTTGGAGTGCGGCGCTGTGTACAGCGTATATATAAATACGGTACAAACGTAAAAAACCTGTAAATGCGACTGTATTATCGTATGTGTAACGTTGACGTGCTCCCTCTTTTTATTTCGTCGGGGACACCGTGCCACCGATCATGTACACATTATATATAGTCTTCATAGACGCCGTATTATCTCCTGTGATCATGATTCTTTAATCAACATCACATTTTCGTTTTTCTTATATTCTTTTTCATAGAAAAAAATATAAAATCGTTTAATTTTTAGGAAATTATGTCTTATCTGAAACATAATAAACCTATCATTTTGCTAATAAAAAATTGAGAACAAAATTGATCGAAGATTATGATTATTTTCTCAAGCAACGTTTTCTCACGCAAAAAATAGATATTCTATTACGCGCGGCGAAATTAATAATTTATTAATCGTATTAAGATTTCTCTTGGGAGATAAATAGAAAAATCCCAAGTATTTTGTTTGCAAAATATGATACATATGTAAAGAATATAAGATTGTATGTAAAATTATCGCAGGAGATATCGGGGTTCATTCGTATGGGACATCGAATCGAATTCGCATATCTAGCGTAATCTATCTTGCTTTGTGTCTCGTATTTACAACGTTACATGACCAGAATTATTCACGTACCTTACGAACTAGTTAGAAATTTAATTTTTGTAATATATTTATATATATAATATATATATTTAGCGCCGTCGTTCAGGTATGAATGTGTATATATATATATAATTTATATATATATTATATTAACATTCTTTAATTAAATAGAGCTTTCGTAGCAAAGTATGTATAAATAGACTATTTTTGCACAGACCATGACCCTTTCGAACTCGCTCGCTTTATCTCTGTCTGCTTATGAATAAGAGTCTGTTTATTCATTCTTGAGATCTTAGATTATACAATTTTACCTGAAAAATAGTCGGACGAGGAAGGAATCTCTATCTCTTCTTTGACGATTCCTCGGTTTAAAACCGCTTTCCTTTTTTGCGCCTGTCATTAATACTGTATACATCAAACGACAAGATCGATGCGATTTTTTATTCCAACTATGCGTTCGCATCTCTCGTCGTGAATGAAAAATGCGTCCCATTAAAATAGAATTTCGCAAACGGCAGCGTAGAAATTATTGCATTATCGCGTTCGCGTGTATGTCTCGAAAAATTATCAGACCGAAAGAAATTAGCGAATAGCCATTTCGCAAAATCACATTTTTGATATTTCTATGATTGTTAATACTTCAGAAAGTAAGTTGTGATAATACAATTAAAAAATAAAGAAAAATTTATTTTGAATTTATCTAAAAAGCCAAAAGGCTATACTTTTTAATGCTGGAATTCTTTTTATAACTATTTATTTTATGTTTCCAATTTAATTTTCCGAATCCATTAGCTTTAACTAATTTTAATTAGATAAAGATTAAAAAGTTTAATTTTCACAATTTCGAAAATTTATAAAGATCTATCTTCGTCTAAAATAAATTTCTTTCGGTCCGTCTATTTTTCTTAGGAGTGAAGTGTCGCCGGCTTATCCGTTTTTATTAAATATTACATATCACACCTAGATGCTGGATGCACGTAGAAATCTATAAATCTAGGCCAGCTGAAATAGGCATTTTGAATCCCTCTTAGATCATTACGAAGCTACTGTTCGTATTAAAATAATATGGTCTTAAAATAGCTGGCGCTTCGTGACTTCTTTTTAATTTTATTGCATTTCAGAGGGTCCTTAAGTATGAAATTTGATGTTTATTACGATAAGTTTATTATCGCCCACGTTTAACTGAGCTCTTATCTCGATTTAGAAGTACGACTTAGTGATACCTGTAACTTTCTTTTTTTGAGTTTTAATCTTAGAAACATTGTGCTGATTATTTTCCCTGATAAGTATATTCCTCGTTTATAATTACCTTTTACCTTGTATAAATAATTTTCTCTTGCGCTGAATTCGGCGATCGGAATGATTGTTTATTTGCGAGAGCTATTGATCTTTTGTAATCTTTCTTATTGAAATTGGTCGATACGTGATCTTTCGGCGACGAATTTTGTTCATATCTTGTTAATTTAGAGTGCCGATTCTACTCCTCTTGACGAAGATGTTGAGCTGCTCAAGTCCTCTGAGTGGCGAGTATGTGATGAGTCAAGGGACGTCACCGAGTCACTGTCATTGCTATGCGGACTCGAATAATTAGCTGCTTCCTGTAACCTCATCAGCATGTTAAGCTGGAAAAATAGAAAGAAATTTCAAGTAGAATAATTAATAAGATTCTTGATTACCATTGAATACTTCTTACACATAAAGTAACATAAATAAATAAAATAGTAAATTTCTCTATAATTAATATGTGCAGAGAATTATGTAAATTTCATCTTTTCCTCTTTGTTGTAATTGTTCTATTTATTTAGAAGAATAATTTCACATACTGTGATAAAAATATATATAATTAATTAATTTAGAAATTATCATTATTTTTTATATTCACAAGAATTATTTTATTTATTTATTATATAGTTATATATAGTTTATTTAGATCATTAAATTTCTTTGATAACAAATATCGCATTCCAACATTTATACGAATGATATTCAATTCCACAGAATCTCAGGATATTTTTTCCCCGAATATATGTAACTTTAAATTCTCATATATTTAAATATTTAAATCAAATATTTAAATCTGCATTTATATTTTAAAGTTATTGATTCTCAAGATTTTGAATACTAACCAGAGGATCTCCTTCAGTATCACTGTGAGTACTTCCGAGGCTCTTTACGCTGGATGCGCCCACACCAGAAGTGTGTCCGCTAGAGACGACATCGTATCCCACGTCTTCGGGTCTCAGACGTAGAAGAGCGTCACTACCGCCATGCACAGCATGCGTCGAGAGCCATGGATAGCTGGACGTGATGAATTGCGCTGGATCCTCCCATGTGGGCTCGCCATTTCCGTTCCCGCTTACGCGTCTTCCGTACAGTGTCAATCCTTCCCTGACCGCCTCCACTAGGTAGGGTATCACCGAATAGTTCCATAGATCGGTAAACCACACTTGAGAGCCAGCCACTTCCATCGGACACGACAAGAAGAGCCGCGGTCCTGATAAATTATTAATATTATTTATTTCAGTATAAATCAATATTGTTAAAAAAGTTTCTCAATTAAAAAAAATACTGATGGAATTAAAGATAAGTAAAATTGTTGAGTACTTTTATTTTAAATTGTTTATTGTCAATTCGAAAATTGTAAAAAAATATATTTATTGAAATGTAAAAATGTGTTTTTTAAATATTTCCAGTTACCTATTGTTACGTCGGAGCTGCTGTGGGTTTCTAGGAACTTGTTGAGATGCAACCACACTCGCGGCAGCCACTCGACTACTGCTGCCATTTCCGCGTTCCTCGTCCCGGCACATTCGCGCAGTTCGTGCTCCAGTAATTTCCTTCTCAAATAACGTCCCAGGAATCCTTTTACCGGCTCCATATGATTCGCGCATAATACCCACCTATTTAATTTATATAATCAAAATTTTGTTCATTAAAAAATCATTTCTTTATCCTTTTATTATCCTTTAATTAAGAAGAATCAATATAGTTAAATATATTATATCTTATTTTAGAGCAAGATGTATTGTAATATATTTAACTATTGATTCCGAAATTAATTTATAGCATTTAATTTTTTATTTATTTTTTTATTACGTTCAAAATTACTCAAATAATTTTACATATATATTGTATTATTAAAATTATAGATTTTAATACACGATGTGTTTATGCACTAAAAATGAAAGTACCTGAAATTATGATGTAACTGCAAGTTGGTGGTACTACAGGTGGCCTGACTCATGGTACCGATGATGGCAGGACACGATGAGTGCCTAGTTCCTAGGAGTCCGCTGAAGAGTTCACCCAGGGACGCCGCGTGTTGTAGATTTTCCAAGATAATCACCCTTGGTAGCTCGTCAGCGGCATTCGAATCGCACCTTTCGGCGATGTGCGCGAGATACTGGCGTAATTCCTTACTGGACTTGTGATCGACATTAAAAGTCGCAACAGCGGCGGCGTCCTTCGTGTCATTGTCGGCGTCTACTAGGGCGTGCGCTAGTTTCCCAGCCAAGTAACTCTTTCCCGTGCCACTTGGACCGCACAGGATCACCCTGCGATGTTCCGTTAGAAGGGAGATTAGTCGCTGAACGATGGACCGCGGTATCAAGGTGTCCACCGCCAGCCAGGAATAGCCCGACAACACTAGATAGATAGTCTTCACGTGACCGACTAGATAGCCGCAGGGCAGCAACTCGGGATGTTGAGAATCGGTAATGCATCTGTGAAGTCGAGGAAATAGTTCTAATTATTTCAGATAGGGACAAAGCAGATAAATTTTAATAGAGAACTCTCCATACAATAAACTTTAAAATTCATCTACCGAAGTAAAAATTATACATACGGTATCATGGAACTTGTACTATTTTTTAAATTAAATGCGCACCTAGAAGCCTCGCCGTAGTGGTATGCGGCGACACATTCGACGCCGAGACCCAGATTCGTCACGGGGTCTACCCGAGAAACGTACTCCTTGAAGCAACGCCTCACCATAGAGTCCAGAGCGTCCCAGCTAGTCTTGTTGCTGATGCACACGCTAGCGATCATGCAGTGCGGTGGCTCGCCTATGGTGCCATCCGCGGAGCTCCCGGTGATCAGATTGTAGTTGAAATTTCGCTCGCTGCCGAGATAGACAGCCACGCTGATCCGTTTGCCGTCGGTGTCTTGCTCGAGAACCGGTTCCGTGGCTGTCGCACTCGACGGCACCACGGTGTGCTCGACCGAGACGTTGAGATCTTCCAGATTGTCGGCCGTGGAACTAACATCGCCGTTCGACAGCGCTGCGACACTCGACGCCACCTCGGTCATGCTGAAGCGTCGATCTGGGTCACTAGGTAGAGAGGACTGCGATGAGGTAAGCGACTTCGAGGTCACCAATCGCTGGAGACGCTCGTTGTTCTGCTTTAAGTTCAGCATCTCGTACTGTGGACGAGAAATGATATAAACTCGTAAAATAAGTAAAATGGAGTAATAAAAGGGGAAAATTAATTGATCAGACATATAATGTATACATTTTTTTCCCAAATAAAAAAACTACACTTACCCTCATCTTGATGACCGTGTCCTTCAAGGATTCCAGCTGATGGGCCGAGGATAAGGCTTCCAATCTGATGTCTGTGAGCACCAGGTCCTTCTCTCTCAACTGTTTCTTCAATTCGTCCACGTCTTCGTCCTCTTTCTTATACAGCGCCGAGCTGCTTTTGCTCCCCGACAGAGGATTCTCATGCTCGGGAGATTTCTGGCTGTTACTCCTCACGGTTTTCGGCCTCGAGGACTCGTGTTTGGACGCGGTCGGCAGCCTGGGGCTGTTGGGAGCGCTCAGATCGTTGGGACCGCCGGGGCTCTCCTTGCAGTCCTCGGCGTCGGAGACCGAGCCGTGCCGGTTCTTGCGCGACCTCGAGAACGCCTTGGAGAATGAGCTGCGCAACCAGCCCTTCTTCTTGTGATGACTGCTGCCGCCCGAACATGCGCTGCTCAGCGAGTTCAGAGACGTCACGCTGTCCGCAGACAGCTGCCTCGCCATCGATGGGCCCTGATGATTGTTGCCGCCGTTGCCGGTGCAGCCGGTGGTACCGGATTCGGAGTCGCCCAAGGTGTGACGCCGACCATTGTTCGCGGCTGAACCGTTGTTCAGTCCAGCCTCGGCGCTCTGCTTGCGCAGCCTCTCGATCGTCTCTCGCAGCTCCTGAAGCTCGGAATCCTGAAAAATCGCCGGATTCAAAAGAGGAATTTTAACTTCGTGGCGAAAATACTGCTCTGGGGAAAAAAGTAATCGGTTGTAATCCACTTTGGAGCTTACAATTAAGTAATTATTAGGATTGCTCGTAACCCTAATTTTACGTTTATTTTTTCAAATTAACTTTGTGTAATGCCGTGTAAAATTTACAATTAGCTATTCTATTTCAAAAAATTTTAAGTTATAGTCAAATCTTTCAAATTAGTTCCATTGATATCCAGTTACGCAAAAAGAATTTTTACTTAAGTGGCACTAATCAAAATATTAAATTGCTTAACTACAAAAAAAAAAAAAAAACGGTCAAAATTATTCCCAGAGCATACGTCTGGATCGAGTGTCGATTAAATCCAGAGTACATTAATTTTTTATTTCTTCCTATCTTCTTAATCAAATTCAAGGATATTTTATACTTTATGCAAAAATGCTTACAAAGGAGCAAAAATTCCTCTTTTCTCAAATCGCGAGAACTTATATTTTTTATTAATATTAAATATTTTTACCTTCTTCTCAGCTGTAGCCGTAAGTTGCTGTAATCTCTGGGTCATATTGGATAACGATTGCTCAAAAGCTGAGACCACGTGTGCCTGAAACAAGCAAATGACACGCGTTTTTTAATATCCATGTAAATTTATCAAGTATTTTAAATTTAAAACAATCGCGTTATATATTATTTTTATTTCGAATGATATAATTATGTAAACTCTTGGAGGACAATAATTTTATTATACAATTTGATATCATACATAACTCGTATTAATAGTATAATTAGACGTCGCGTCGCTACAATGTTTACTTCCTTATTCGATACAAATGGCGAGTTCGCAAGGGACAAAAATGTACACATGTGACTCTGTTAAAGCAACTTCTACGTTATCTCGTGCCAAATAATAACTGTGTTTTAAGCAGCGTCTGGCGGAGGTAATTTCAACGAACGTGCGGGGCGGAGATTAATAGTCGTCGTTGTAGTCTCTTTTACGAGAGAGGTGCCGTGTCGGAGTATCGGACTCGTGTTTCTCGTCACGTAATTACTCTCTCAGGATCTGGACGTGTTTTCAACGTTGCGCCACGAAGGCGAAGAAGATAATCAGCCATGGTGTAGAAGAAAGTGCTCGCGCCGACAAAACGCTCGATAATTTAAACTGGAGCGATGTAAATGTCGTTCGTTTTCTTTCTTTGCCCTCTCTCTCTCTGTCTCTCTTTTTTCGCTCCAACGATTTTCTTTGTCCATTCCTGAGCAATAATGGTCACCGCTCGTTGCTAACACTGTCCTTTTTTTTTGTTACACTTTTGTTATTACAACTCACAACTGTGACCGATGCCGCGATGACACGCTTGGATTAACGATATTTCATTTCCGCTTAAGGTAAGAGTTTTGCAATATCGCTTTATCTAACATAATAATTACATTTTAATTACGCTAAAAAAAGAAACGTTTACTTTTAAAATATTATGTGTTTTTTTCTGTCTTCGCGTTTTAAATATTTAAACTGTGTTTTTGATGAATCACCATTTGTGTTTTCCTTCCCGTTTCTTTGCGCAAAAAGAAAAGATAAGCTTTTGCCGCGTCATATATTTAGAAAATGGTATAGCATAACTTTGAGCTAGTCTCGTTCGAATCTAAACCTATGAATCAATAAAATCTTACTGATTTGCAGTGCTATACTTATGATTGTGATCATCCATTGTTATAAGACACTGAAATCATGTACTATTCATTGTCATTCAGTGAATAATATACTAATTTAGACAATACAATTACATACACACACACACAATCAATATTATCATCACAATATTAATATTTTTTATTATTGGTCACGTAATTTAATCAATTTTAATTGATTTTATAGCTATTTTTATTAGCATTCTTATGCATTGGTTCATTAATAAATTATCAACAATTTAGAAGATAATTAATAGCTGTAATATTTAATTTAAGTTTAATATTTTAAACTAATATTGCGTAAAATATTTTAGTACTTGAATTTCGAATTTTTAATCGTGTGGAAACAAAGCTTACATAGAGAAAAAGAACACATTCGGGGAACATGAAACTTATAGCCCTTTCTAAATGGAGTCTTTATTTGCGGAATAAAAACACGGTCGTCGAACTCGCCGTGATCGCTATCCCGTTACCACATAAAATCGCAGAAGATTCCTTCAGGATCGAGATTCCTTTAAATCTCGAAGTCAGCTGTGCTCACCATTGTTTCCACGAATATAAGCACCAGCTTTTTCTTCCTCCTCGGAAGGTATCATGCGATCATAAAATTCTAAGAGGACAATCAGCGGTACTCCTTTTTTCTCTTCGCGGACGGACGAGTGTGGAGTTTCATCAGAAACTCGTACAAACCCATGAACAAAGGGGACCGGTGGGAGCCGAGGATTCTGTTCGTGCGTGCGGGTGCGATTCTAGAGTCGCGTGTAATTCCGGAGGAATTATGCCGCTCGTAAAACGGTAACAGCAAACGTGGGACATGTAATTCGGTGCTGCGAGCGGGTGTCTCGGGGCCCATTGTCCCACCTTATTACTTTAACGTACAACGTGGAATGACTCTCGACGTGATTCTGCAGCTGGGATACGAGATCTTCCCTCCGAACATTGACCTTTGCACTTCCGGTAAAAATACTGTTTTCACCCAAGTAGATTTCTACACTTGATTAAAAACAGATGATAAAGGTTGAAGGTATCTCTACAAAAACCAAACAAGTCTTTTTTTTTCAAAAGCCTGGATTATAGCCAATTATAGTCAATTTATTCTGTACCAGTAGCATCATATCGTGAACAATATGTCCCGGCAAGAATAAAAATTAAACAAAAAATGTGTGTAATATATGTACATACATATATAATAGATCGTAAATATAAAATTCCCGGCAAGGATAAAAAAGTTTAAAGGTCTTAATTTTTTAAATAGATTCTTTAAAATATTAATCATAAAGTCTAAATCTTTGTATAACTTTTATACATCCGGAGAAAAATTTACAATGAACACAGTTTGAAAATTCTTTGCTTCCTGAAAATTTATCTTTATGGACTTGTTTAATTTTTGTAGGAAACCCTTCAATTTAAATATGCAATATGAATCATATTTTCCAACTAAAATCTGAAATTCATGGTACAATATTAAGAATATTTTATTCAAAGGTAACATAAAAATTATAACATAGAATTAATTCTAAACTAAGATTAAATTAAAAATTAAAGTTATATAATAGGTTTTTTCTCCTCAAAATAAAATTGATCATAATGAGGCATTTCGTGTCGTTAAAAGATGAACTTTTTTTTAGGAATAAATTGACTTGGAAATTTCTCAAAGAACTCCTAATTAGAAACAATGTTTGAACACGTTGCGCGTTCGTTCGAGGAAGATAAAGGTGCTCGCGGTCGAATGAGGTCGGTGGGTCCACTTGTATGGGTCCTGGTATGGGCTGTAAATATTGGCTCCCACGCTCGCCGCTAATGCGCCCGGCTTCACCTACCGCCGTGATGCATCTGAGAAGCGTGTACGTACACGATTTACGCTCGTAAAAGCGACCCACCTACTCGCCTTACACCTTCCACCGAGCAACTTTATTTCAAGCGTATCTCACGTCAGATTGCGTTCGACATATCGAGGCCCCAATGTATTTTTTGAGCTGCCAATTGTCGATGACGAGTACTTACGGCGGCGCAATATTAATTAAAATAACTAAATTATTCCGAAAAATAGCGAAACGTCAGCGAACGACATTGAAATATGTATGTAATTTTTCTCCAAAAAATACGTTTCGGATATTTTTTTAAGGATATTTTGGCACTACAAATACTAGCTAAAAATTATTGAAATTTAAAAACTGCAGGCTTCTTAGTAGATCTATCTTTTCTTAATCAACGTCAAAATATTTTGATCGTGAATACCTGAATTAAAAAGTTTAGCTTATAACAGCTTATGCAGCGAAAATGATTCCATTTTTCGTATATAATATATTTTTAAACGAATAAATAAATCCAAATAAACTTTCACAAAGTATGTAATTCATAATTCTTATCACGTGTGTGTGTGTGTATGTGTATGTGTGTGTGTGTATTCTTGATATCAACTTTTTATCATATTAGAGAAAAGTTTGCTTTCACTGAAAGAAAAGTCTCGGTTTCGCCTCGTTGTGCATCAAGCTTAACGAAGGGTTTGCCGAGCTCCGAGGACGGACGGAGCTAAAAACTGGACCGGAAGCCTGCGGCAAAAACGCACGTGCCGAGGAGCAAAATGCATCGCGCGCGGCGTACAGTGACTCGCCTTGTTCTCCAGGGAAAACATCAAGCAAGTGCCGGTGCATCTTGACGAGGGTACGTCGCGGGTAAACGGCTCGACCGATATTTTAATCCTCAACGTCTCTTTCAATTACGCCAATGTCTTATTGCAATTAAAAATAAAGATAAATAAAAAATGGAGATAGTAATACACATTTTTAATTAAAAAAAATCTATTAAAATGCCGCAAAAATTCGACGATAATTTACAGTAAAATTTTTAATGTTGCGATAAAATATTAAAATAAAAAATCGTGATAACTTTTTAGTAGCCGTTATGCTGCTAATTGTACATTAATAATATTTAATAATAATAATTTTTAACAAACTAAAAATAAACGCATTTTTTCTGTTCAAGTTTTGACACAACTTTCTTATAACATAAAATTTGTACGGTCAGATATATGATTTTAAATAATAAGAGTCATAAAATATATTTGACATCCTGCGGGCATTTCTCGTAAAAATTTGCCTCATTGCGAAAGTTAAAGCCGTTGCTTCTCTCGTCGAGAGATTTCGCGTGTCTACATATATACAACATATAAAATGTTTTAAAGTTGAATGTCAAAAATAAAGAGACACGTTTCATGTGTGCAAACTAAAAATAAAAAGAAATATTTTATAAATACTACAATATATTTTAATCTTAAAGGCACAGTCTAAAGACTTAGAAGATCATTGATGCAACGGACAAGGTCTTGCATTATTATATATAGCTCTTAAGCAGTAAATCAATTTTATGCGCCAATTATGTTTTATCGAATGTCAGATATAGATTTACATCCATTTTAAACGTCCCTGGTATAATTATAAATTAATAATTAGATATAATAATTTTTACTTGTTATATATATGTATAAAATATTTGCGAAAGGAAAATTAACTGTAAGTAAACAATAAGTTTCTATAATTTTTTCTTTCCAACAATTTAAATGGTATAATAAATTAAATAAGAGCGATTTAATTAAATTCAAAATAAACGTAAAAAAAATTGATGAAGTCTCTTAGGGCCTTGTAATTCCTTGGAATTCACGTTTCGAATTTTTCAGGCGATAATGTAACATCGTGTAACGTTTCTCCGAGAAGAATATCGCGCTTTTGCGGCCTGGGAACTGTTAGCCCAGTTAGTTCGGGTCGTAACGCTTCGAGGATTACGCCGTGTTCACAACGTACATTATCCCCGAAGTTCCCATCACAATGTAGCTCCCCGTATAATTGCTGTAGCAGAAAGAAGGGTGAGGGTCAGCATTATGCTCGATAATTAATGCCGCAAGGACATTTTTAATGCCAAGGTCTCAAAGTGCGCTCTCATATTTCACATGGCTTTCTTTTCAAGTTCAGGATGACAATATTCTTTCTGAATATTTCATTCTCTTAAAAACATTTGTGTATGTTATATTGAATAATTATTAAATCTTTTATAAAAAATCTTTTTTCTTATTTTACATTTTTTTAAAACAAAATAACTTTCTTTAGTATTGTGTTACATTTCAAAAGCAATCTGTCATATTTTGCAAAAAATATTTCTTTATCCTAAAAATTTTTTTTCCAATAAAAGAGGAAACAGACAAATAAGCAATATTTTTCAATAATAGAAATATTTCATTACAGTTTGTTTTTTTCTTATTTTATTTTATTATAAACTAGCTATGCCCTGCCACGCGTTGCTGTGGCTCTCTATTCTTATGCTACGTTTGTTCAAATTTTCTTTGCTTTCGTTATTTAACTTTCAAGAGCCTTGCTTTACTGTTGCTCTTTTTATTTTATTTTTGAATAAGCATTTATCTATCTTTAATAAATCTAATATTTATTTATTCACGTATTTCTAACTTTTTTCTAAAAGCTGACATGGATTTAGAAATCCATTCAAAAAACTGTTTTAAATAAGTTCCTTTTTTTCAATAAAATAACAGCCATCTTTATTTTTCTTATTACCTTAATTTAAACACAATAGAAACATTCTTTGCCTCTCCCGGTCTCTCCTGGTCTCTTCCGATTTCTCCCGGTCTCTACCCGTCTCTCCCCGTCTCTCCCGGTCTCTCACCGTCTCTCCCGGTCTCTCCCAGTCTCTCCCCGTCTCTCCCTATCTCTACCCGTCTCTCCCCGTCTCTCTCGGTCTCTCCCGGTCTCTCCCCGTCTCTCCCCGTCTCTCCCGGTCTCTCCCGATCTCTCCCTATCTCTACCCATCTCTCCCCGTCTCTCCCCGTCTCAATGTGTCAAAATTTCAATAATATTAATGAAAAACTATTTTTTACACTTAAATTATGGCCATCATTTTTGAAACACCGGTATATCCAAAATCAAACCCCATAAGAACACTCCTGTTTTCGAATGCAACATTGTGTCAAAATTTCAAAGTAATCGGTGAAAAACTTACGGAGATCTTAGATGAGGAACAAACATTTACATTTTTATTTATATAGATTTAACAAAAAAAAAATTGTTTATGGCGCTACCTTTACGTCATTACTTTTTAAAACAGCGTGTAAAATATATAATACTGCTATATTTTATTTATCAGCTAGAGGCTAGAGTGAATATATTTCGTAATTGCTAAATTTGAAATAAAAGATCGTAAATATCAAGATTGCATTAGATCACATTTCACGTCATAGAAAAATGTGATTAGCTGTGTTATTAATCGTGACGAGAAAAGAAACGAAAGAGAAAAAACGATTTCGTTTAAAAACCAAAAAAAAGGAATGTCATGTATACGAGAGGGTGCGTGTTTACACACGATATCCGGCTGAAAGTGCACCCCTGAAACGCATAAATCTTTCTCCCTCTTGCAGGAACGGACGAGGCAGGGATCCCGCAAGGGTGTTTATAATGTAACAGTCTGTCACAAATCCCAGTGACAGTTTTATATCTTTCTACCACGTGGCGTTTAAACCTTTCTTGAATATTTCTATCCGACAGAGGGAGAAAGAGAGAGAGAGAGAGAGAGAGAGAGAGAGAGAGAGAGAGAGAGAGAGAGAGAGAGAGAGAGAGAGAGAGAGAGAGAGAGAGAAATAAGGTCACAGTTTACGAAAATTGTTCCACCAGGAGTATTTGCTTTTAGGTTTCAATTTCTAGGTAGAAAGTTTTTTCTAAGGAAAGTGCCTTTCTTAGTAATTCATCCTTAAAAAAAAAAAAAAAACATTTTGGGTCATCTTAAAATATATTTTGAATTAATTTATTACATTTTTTCAATTTATATTATTTTTATCCTGTAGAAAAAATATATAAAAGAGTAACATTAAATTAAAATATAAAATTATTAAATTATATAACATTTTGTACGGAAGAGAAATACATTGTATATGTGAAGTTAATGTTGAAAGAATCAATTACATTTCCTAAGCAATGATCAGCTTGAATGGAGAAAGCAAGCGGGAGGCGTGTCGCGAAGCGTCGGTGACTAAAATTTATGTTTTAATCAGTGCGGAGTTTCAAGACTGCAAAAAGAGTAAATTGCATAAGAAGACGGAATATACATAGAGAATAAACTTCGCGATTGACCAATCGTTTCTGATGCCAGTCAATTGTGCAATTGCCCCTGCGGGGTCTCTGATAATCGTGAGTTGCCTTTCTTCATGTCGTTCTCAACTAATGACGGGGAAATAAGACGTGAGAAAGGGGCTCGTTTTTCAAATCATGTAAGCAGGTCCAAAAATTAAAAGTATAAATAAAAATAAAAGTTAAAAGTAAATACAAGCAAAAGTTTAAGATAAAAAAAGAAAACACTAAAAGTAAAAACTAAAATAAAAGAAGTTATTTCAGAAATGTTTGGAACAAATCAATCGATCTTACGTAAGACGAGAGACGTAAATGTGTGCAATTTCAATTGATAACAGTCATTATGTCGTCGAGGTAGGGCACGATTACAAAGAGTGCCGAAGTATGCGTGCATAATTATTCAATCGGGACTGCGAACGGAATAATCGACCTACGCTTTATTACAAGCTGCCGTTGTCTTTCTAAATGCGCTGACGGAATGCGCTGAGCTCAATTTTGACGGCGAGGCCTCATTATCGAATTTATTATTTCATTGGTTTAACCGGCACAACGGTTACTGCAAATAAAATCATATCTATATATATCACCATAAGAGTTCGGAGTCGATGCACTCCGATTGATGTTGTATTTATATGACAATTCACATACACGAGACAAATATATTATTCACTTCATCTTTTTCATTAAATATTAATAATTTTTTAAATACTACCTATACGCTCTAATGTAGACATTATTAAGATAACTAATCTTTAATACGCGATAAATTTTATTTGTAATAAAATCTCAATACGTTTGAAAAAATTTAGCAGTCGTTATATAAATATAAATGTAATTGATAATATTTAATAAAAAATAAAAAGACAATTAACATATTTTGTATGTATGTACGTACCAATCGGTCTTTCATAGCATAATATAATTTGATTGCAAAGCTAATTGTGCAGACTTTAGCGGAAAAGTTGCTACATGTTCCTTACAGTAATGATGAAGTAATGATCTCATTAAACCGTCCGTTCATTGCACCAATATGGCTTATTCCGTTAAATTAATTCCTTGTAACACTGCGCTGATGTATGTAAACGCAAAATATATAATCTTACAAGTTCAAATGTTATATGGTCTGTTTTATCATATTTTGTTACAAATTTACATTAAATATATTGAATAAAATACATGTATACATTTTAAATTATATAATTTTCTTCATTATATAAAAACTCAACAGTTTCTTAGAAATGAATATCTCTAATTTTTATTTATTATTTTTGTAAATAATTATCTTTATTATAGCTATCTAAACCGCAGTGTCGAGGTAAAATTACAATTTCAATGTGCCTTATCCCTATTAATTAAAGCGATCTACGGACATACTCAATTTACCTGTAAGGATGGGCAACTCCGATGCCTGTACTTTCTCGTGGCCAGCTCCCACCAGGGTATCACATTCTGGGTTCCTCGTGGTTTCATAGGATTACTAACCGCATGTTCGTATAATGGCTCCAAGGTAGATCCGTTCCCAGAGAATCTCTTAACAGAATCAGGCTGATCCTTCGCGAGGTTTCCTCTTCTCGGTAGAGTAGCGAAGATGCTACTTTGAATCTTGTCGTCCACCTCCTTAGATTCCAACGAGTTGTGTCTAGTTCTTGGAAAGAGATTCTGACGCTGTTGTAATAAGCTATTGGATCGCTTCAATTGTCCCTTGAGAATCACTTCGGTGGCGTCCATCACGTAAACAGGACCTTCCCGAACCTCTGCGAGGTTTTCATTGGTGTTTTGCTGATGTTGATCGACATCATTTGAGCAAGATTTCTGTAGATCAGAGTCGTCACGAGAAAATCTCTCACCGTCAAGGACGTCCTCGCTGGACTTGTGAAGCGGTCTCGAAGAGATTCTGGGTCTTCTCGAGGGCAGCGTGTCGTACCGACGGTCCTTCAAACGATTCTCCATAGATCGAACTTGTTCTAGTTTGCCCGAAATCCTCTCCAGGACCTCGTTAGAAGCTCGTTCTTTTCTTAACGACGATTTTTCCTGGTCGACTCGAGAGCGATTCCTGCGAATCGCGCTGGTGACAGGCAATCGATCCTTTTGATTCGAAACTTCGTCGTCCGTCGAGGACGATGAATCCTTGGCTTCTAAACCTGCAGATTTGTTTCTCTTTGGGATATCCTTGTTGACACTAAACCTTGATTGGTCTTGCGAGTTGCTTTTTCTCAATACCGGTTCCTGAGAAATCCTGTTCCAGGGTGGATCTCGTTTCTGAGAATCACAAATCTTCGGTAATTCTGTCAAGGACTCGCTAATCGCATATAAGGACTCAGTGGATTTGCTTGATGAAGCAGTGGTGGATCCCGTCGAGTGTCTGGACGTATTCTCAATGGACGAGGACCTCGGCAATACTTTGGGCGGAAGTCTACCTTTGGAATTAGGTCTGCGAAAGTGTTTAATATCCTCCCTGGACTCCTTTTCACTCTTCTCTTCAACGACTTCATCTATGTCGGCATTTATGGGCGGCATGGGTGCCATGTTTCTCTTTCTCACGTAACCGAAAAATTTTTCGGACTGATCTTGTGGCAGCAATTCGCCTTTGGCGATTCTGTTGATCACTCCGTAAGTCTTGGGATTCGCCTTCATCACTTCGTAACTCTTGTCGATCTCGGCAAGATTCCGATTGATGTCTTCGATGTATTTGACCGTAGTACGGTAGAGATCGCCGCTAGGAACATAGTTCCCGTCAACCACGATCAATCGACGGTCACGTCTGGGCTTGGAGAACACTTGGGGAATTGCATAGACGGGTTGTGAATCCTTGGAAAATCTTCGTTTATCGCTCTCCGCATCGTTCTTAAGAACAGAAATGCTCTTCGAATTCTTGAGAAGATCGTTTTCTAGGTCTCTAGCACTTTTCCGCTTGTCACTTTTCACTTCAACGTAAGGATTATCTTTATTCATAAAAATACAATTGTTTGTCGAATCTCTTACGGAGTGATGGTTGAGATTCTCGATATCCTTCTGATGGGGTCTCTTAAGCGCGTCGCGTCGATTGTTACTGATATTAATGAAATTATTCTCTTGAGAGGTCGTGCCAACGATGCAGAAAGGTTTCGGGGTCATCGCTGGATTATCCTCCACCGGTACCGTATCGTAAATCCGCTGATCGCAACCGTAACGAGCGCAGTCCTCAGGCTTCCATCCGTAATGACCGCAGAAATTGGTATCGACTTGACGATCCTGCTCGCAGTTCTTATCGTTGTTCTCCCTCAGACGCTGAAGATTGCTCTGCGCTGGAGTGCTGTGTCTCGAGCTGCCGCCGTGCTTGTCACGCCGGGAGAACGTCTTCAGCGTCACCTTGCGCGGCTCATCGAGATCCCGCGACTTGACGGTGCGCAAAGTGCCGTAGTTCTCGATCGGCGGTTGATCCTGGCCGAGATCGGCCCACCTGGGCACCTGTCGCGCGTCTTCCGGGACCACCCGGAAGTTGGAGAGGCGCGGCAACGCGTACGGGCCACCTGCCTCCTTCAGCAGCTCCTCGGAGTCGGAACGGTAGACGGCACGTGGTCTGCCGCGCGATCTTATGGTCGCATAGCCGTCGTGGACGCGACGCGAGCACACGTTCACGTCCATCTTCAACGTGCTGTCACGAGCTTCTTCTCTTTGGCATGTGAAACCAGCATATAGATTTACATAATAAGTATCTTAGGAGATGCACACGTCTTGAAGAAACTGAAGAGAATGTTATATAATCAAAGGTGGGCACTGGTTTTTTTTTTAATTTTTAAGACTTTACATTTTTTCTTATTTCAAAGAAAATATTCATCTCTTCCGCATTTTATTTCGGATTTTGTCCACGAAATTTCCAATATGTTGTATCTTGAAGCACATCTTCTGCGATGGAGTTTGCTCGCACTACTGTCACTAAAAATCGCGCAGCCTTCTTTTATCGCGAATCATTTACTTGACGACCTTTACTCATGACTTCAGCCACGGATCTCTGTATGAATAATTCATTATTTGCTTCGGAATCGTTTGCCTGGATAGTCGATGCAACTAGCAAGCTATTTCTCTGATACGTTCGCAACAGTGTTTTTTTACTTTTCTTGTTACTTATAAGCGATACTTTATAAAAAAATTGTTTTGCCATACATTTCTATTAGTATATTTCTTATTACGTTATGTAAAATTACAATAAATTGTAAAATATCGCATAACATTATATATTATTAATTTTATAATCTTTACACTATATCTATCTATTTATTATCATTATATATCTTTTATTTTTTATATTATGTTTTATAATTATAGTTTATAATTATAATTTTAATCTTATTTTTAAGTTTTGGAGTTTTATAAAATTTATACTAAAACAAGATAAACGAACGTTGTGTATAATAGTGCATCGTTAGTTTCTTGAGTCTAAAGAAGAGTCTAAAGAAGATCACATATACAAGGTTATGCCTAGCAAAGTAACAGCTGTCGTAACAGCGACATTGATAAGACATTTGGGTCTCGAGAATTGATGATGTAACCGATGATTCGAGCTGGCGATCTCGGAATTTTAACTATTCTGATCGAAGAGAAGACATATTTAGTCACACAAATTATATATTTGTCTTAATTGGATTGTCTGAATTCAGGTACTAAAGGAAATTAGGCAACTGAAGTAGCAAAGGCAGAACAGCATATTAAAGGGTTAAATTCGATACCGAAAAGATTAACGGGTTCTCGCCTAAGTTGGATGCTATAATAAGAAACGATGACCTAAATCGACCCGGGATCATCTAGAGCGTATTGATTTATCAACGAGTGACGAGTGTGGCGCGATAAGGAGTCTTCTGGCAGCATCTGAAAATGCGCATCTCTTGTGATAATAATTAAGACCATCTGGCGAGGCAAAGAAGCGAAGAAACGATACCAAGTCGTTTGAGTTATTAAAAACAATTTCGGCATGAACATATTCGTCCAAGATTAATTAAATTATATTCTGTAGAGTGAAAATTCAGAGATAACTGTAACTGGAAAGCTACGCAACCACAGAGAAATGTTAATCGACCAATTAATTAATATTATCACGATGCTCGTGAATATAGAATTCAAGACTCGATGTTATCCATGCGGATAATTAGCTAATTATAGATTACGAGCTCTCTTCCTATTTCTATTTAGTTGTAAGGTTCATAACGTAAACAGTAATTAAAAAATTAGTAAAAAGGTGAAGATTGCCTGTATTAATAAATATCTAAGTGACCATGCTTCACTTTTACGAAATATTACTATAAAATAACATTTATATATTTATGAAACAATATTTCTTCATAAATTATTGTTAAAATTCAAGCTCGGCTTTAATATTTTATAAAAAAATTTTTTTATTTAACTTATTATTACTATATACTATTAATTTTTTAAAACAGGGAGAAACAGAAAAGAATAAAACTATTATATCGTGAGTATGAAGAAAAAAAGTTTGACAGATTCAAAATGTACATTTTGACGTAGGCTAACGATTAGCATGAAGCTCATTAGTATTCGTCCGAATTTGTTTATTAACACGCCACGTACAATCCGGAGCACCGTTTCGCTCGTCACGTAATCAAAGTTCATCTTGTCGTCGATTAGCATAAGGCTGTCACTTGCTTTTTCGGTCGTTAACGCGGCTCGTAGGCGCGTAGCGTAATGTAACGACCGGCATTACAAGCGATTTACAACGCTTATAGGCTCGCGAACGAGAAGCAGCAACAAGATGATAGATATGACAGTGCGCAAAATTGCCAATAAACGCTTTTACGAGACTGTGCGAAGAAAAACCGATTTTCCAAATTGAAATCGTTTCTCCTGTAATTTTTTGTCGTTTAACCATCATATAAAATCATTTTTATTATCAGATCTTTTATAAAAAGAAAAGGCAGACAAAGAAAAAAGATGAGATTTGTCCCTCTTAAATAATAAATATTTCTGTACATATAAATTTTATTCTCCGAAATTAAATATATTTATACCATTAATATTTTTATATATAATCTAATCTTTATCCAATATTTAATTTATATATTTGTATTTATATTTTTTTTTCTTATATCTTTCTAACTCTGTAATGTATTTTTCCTATCACTAAAAAAAGTATTTAATTTTAAAATATTAATGCTTCATTTTTGTCACCATCTTTTAAATCCCTAAAAATGTTTTAAAACATTTTAAAATCTAAATACTGTGTTTAAAATATTTTTAAATATTTGAAAAGTGGAAATAAAACATTTTAATAATTTAAAAATTAAACACTTTTTTTTTTAAAGCGGCGTCAATTTCCAAACTGCTTTGTATCAATCCATAATTTTGATTGAAACTGAACTTTTTTTTTAATTATACGAAACAAACGGTTTTACGAGAACAAATTTCTAACTTGTCGATTCCATTGTCGAATTCTCAGTGCCTTTTTTTCTTTGGATGAAAAATTTTTCTGGTTTATCCGTTCTTTCCTCCGATAGAAACAATGTGGAGCGGAAAAAGAGGTCGATCACGTTATTCACTTCCATTCGAAAGCGCGCGCGATTCAATTAACATTGCGGCGGAAGGATACTTTTCGAGCGAACGCGAAACGTCCTGCGGATGATATACAACTTTCCTCCGTCGGGAAGCGACCGTCGAGGTCGACACGGCTCGGAAACCACGGGCAAAAGAGAGCACTTCGTTGATCGTTATTGCGGGGCCGGCCGTGCCACGCGAAACCAGAACGCGTGAAAAGAGAGCAGAAACAGAAATTATCCGCCAAGTTACACTTTTTTTTTTAAATGTGCGCGCTTTTAAAGATATCACTGCACAATTACCACATTTATATTAAATCATCTCGCATCCCACCGTGTCAAAGAGAGAACGGGGGTTCTACTTAAAACTCATTAAATATTTCTATGAAGTAAATGTTTGAGTATACATGGAGCAAGGAATCACGCAACTCGAGTAGAAAAATTACGGGTAGAAAAGTCCAGTCATCGCCGAACCTTTCGCCGCCCGGATAATTAACGGTTATTAGTCCCCTCCCTCTCTTCCCCCCCATCCTCCTCCTCCTCTTCCTCCTCCTCTCCCTGCTCCTCCTCTTTTTTCTCTTCCTTCACTCTCCATCTCAATGTAACTCGTTTTGCCTTTATGGTTTCTCGTTTCTCAACTTTACTGCGAGTAATTCGCAGCAGCCTCTCGCGAACACAGCTTCCGGGTTATGGATCGAGCTGCGAGATCTAGACGAGATTTCGCGGATGAGCGAGAAACTAGTTTCCGGGAAACTTTATGAAATTTCGTACCCTTTTAGAGAGATGTTCACGGGGATAAAAAAAGGGAGTATTTAATTTCAAGATGTTAAAAAAAGTTTCTTTTCTGTCTTCATTTTAAAAAAATGCTTAAAAATGTTGTAATTATAAATGTGTGGTATTTATAGATTTAAAATACTAAAATGTTTAAAATCTGAAATCTTTAAACATTTGAGGTCCGTTTTAGACACCAATGTAGCTCAACTTATTTCTAGTTCTAATAATTAGACAAAGATATCAAATTAGAGTTAAACCGAGTTTAAAGTGAAGCTACATCGATGCAAATGGGTTTTAATGTTTTAAATCTAAACACCGTGTGCAATTAAAACATTTTCAAATATTTAAAACAAAAACGGAGACAAAAATAAATATTTTATCTTAGGATTAAAAGCTTCCTTTTAACCTTGTGAATAAATATAAGAACCTTAAATGTTTAACTTCTCTTTATGAAACAATACAAAAGGGCGGAATTAGGAGAAAGGGAGGAAGAGAATGCCAAATGATGGTCATTAAAGGCAAATAAAAGTTGCACGTCACGCGTGTACGAAGGAAGTCTCTTCCCCTTTAGCCTATGTGTGTATGTCTCTCTCCAGTAAAACGACATCCGCGGCAGCAATGAGGCTTTGTCCTCTCGCGTGCAACGCGCACGTACGAGTGCATAGGCACGCACACGCGTAACGCAGGTGCATTTACTCTCGTCATGAGTTGCCTCGTCTCTTTCTTTTTGGCGGCTGGTAGAGCCTCATAAATATTAATATCCCCGTGAATGTCAATACGCGTGAGTGTCTTGTCTTGTTACAGTACTTCTTCCTCCCCATCTCGTCACCGTTAATCTTCCTTTACACTTTGCCACCGTTAGGTATTTCTTTTAATAAATGTATATTTAGAACTAACATGAGCTGTAACACTCTGCATGAAAAAAATATTTTATTTCTACCTCCGTTTATTTTTTTTAATATTAAAAAAATGTTTCAGTTTAAACCTTGTTTAGAGTTAAAAAAAGCATTGAAACATTGAAAGTTATTGAGGATTTCAGTTTTAGCGTCGAAATCTAAATACTATTTAATAGTAAAATATTTTTAAGTATTCAAAAAGAAAAAATAAAGCGGAAATTATACATTTTAATATTTCAAAATTAATTTTTTTTTAACGCAGGAAATAAAAAAGAAACCACTACTTTTTTATTACAATTATAAATACCTGAATTTTTCCTTAAAGTCACTAATCTCTTTTATTTGTCTTACAATATCAGATATAATAAATATGAATAAGAGTATCTATATTTAATTAATAATTAATTACTAATTTTAACTTTGCTGCAATATTATATTATACAACGCTGTTATATTTTACTACATTTAAATTCGTGCTCGCAATTCTTTGCGTTCTTCGAAAGAAATTTCTACCCGCAACATCTGCAACCTACGCAACGTATAATTTTTTCACGGGGCGCATATTATACGTTACAAAGTATATAAAGGGTAAAGCAAGAGTAAGATTGTGGTTCGTGTGACAACGATCGCGAACGAAGAGGACGACGGCCGATCGGGTGGCGACGACGTGCGCAGGAACTGAACGAAATAATTACAGATCTCCGACGAGAAGCGATCCCCACGGTCTCGTGTCCCGATGCTCGACGCGGGACGCGCGCCGCGAAAAGATCACGCAATTTGCTTTCGGAGCACGACAAGAGCGTGCTGCGACGCGCGCGTTGTAATCGCACCGTCGTCGCGTTGATTGTCCCGGACATCTGCATCAGATAAGAATTTACATGCGCCCGCGTGTAAGTAACCGGGTCCCTGAACTTTTCACACCACGAGGAAAAAAAATCAGTGAATTAATTATAATTAAATATGTACGTACACAATCGTGGTCGTACACTGACAGAAAAGAATGCTTGACTCAAATAAATATTCATTCGAATAGTACCAATAACAATATTTTATAGAAAATAAATAATATTTATTTCAAATAAGAAATATTTTCTAAGTCATAGAAAGATATTACTTGTTTTAAATAAGTTTTATTGATTCTCAATAAAATATGAATGAATATTTATTTGAGTTAAGCATTCTTTTCCGTCACTTTATAATTACATGCAGTTAATTTTACTAAAGTTGTAATAAAATAAAATTCTTTGAAGTCCGTATTGCCCCGTGATCACCATGATTTGGAGGGTAAATTGTAAAAGAAAATTCACTCCGCGCGTTAAAAAAATTACAATTAAATTTTGATTTAAAAACATTTTAATTAATAATTAAATAGGTGGTCATTAATAACGTGTGAAAAGTTTAAATTCGACAACATTCGTGTACAGGACATTTAATCGAAATATAAATTAACTTCATTGTTATATCTTTCTATCGCAATTACGTACAGCGTAATTACGTTACAGCTTCCGTGTTGCTGCAAAGCGTTTTGTTTGCTCTTTTGTACCATGGCACCGGTCTGAAGTATCGCGATATTATATCAGTTACCTCTATTATCGGTAGCAAATAGAGCGGATTAGATGTGCGGAGTGTATTATTAACGCGCAATTTCGCGTCGTTTCGAGATAAATACGCGGCGTATCTCGCGAGGATCGCCGGGCCCCCCGACGGTTTACGTAACGCGACGGGGAGACGATGTCGTTGTACGGGAGTACTAGCAAAGTAAAACAGCCTTCATAAATCACGGGTAGCGTGCTCCGCCACCGTACGCGAAGCGTATAAGTATACGACGGCGTTTACCACTGTGTGTTGCCTCGCCTGAAGCGGCAAGAAACCGCAAATAGACGGGATGACGACTCGTCTCGGTCTCGGCGCGCCGAGCAAATCGGGATTTATCGAATCGAAAACCCCGCGCCCGGCGCGGAGAACTCGCCGTGTGTCCCGTCTGGCCGCAGAGCCTTCCGCTTTTTCCACCGATGATCGATATACCGGGAGGCGGGAAAGTCACGTCTCTCCGCTTCGGCCGTATCCGAGCGATCGTAACGGTACGAAAGGAGACGTTGAGAACGTCACGAGACGATCCAGATAAGAGCTATAATGCATTGAAGAATTTTGCAATTGTCTCTCTCTCTCTCTCTCTCTCTATTCTCTAAAGATCCAAATGCACGGATTCGCCGAGATAAAAAGTACAAAGATTAAAAGATAAAGAAATACAATTTTTTTAAAAATAGAATTTTAAAAAACTAATAAGAATAAAATAAAACGGTAATAAATGAAGTCAGTACCTTACAGTGGAGGATAAAAGATTGAGACGTCTAATGAATATAATTTAAATCTACGAGCATATAAATCGATCGTAATTCATTATCAAGACAATCTTGAGACAATAGTATCGCGGCCATTCAATTTCAATATAAAATTTACATGACAGGCTGCTTCTGCATGACGCAATCGCATCGCCACGACGATTAATGCTGCTTATTCCTCAAGGAAGCTGCTACGGTAGAATGATGATTTAATTCCACGAGATCGCGCGACACCGTCGTTTCTTTTCTCCTTCAGAAATCGAGTTTCCTAGGCAAGGTCGATCGCGATTAGGAAGATCGGTTTCAACAGAAAGGAATGTAAAATCGGTGCACGTCACCGACCAAATGAGCCTGCTCCGCGATGTTATTTACTCTGCCTGCTGAGCATTCATGCATACAGATGCAGGCTCGGGGCATATTTTTAAGCGCGTTACGAGGACTTGACATTATCTAGAACACTCTCGGTTCTCCTCTTTTTGTCACATAAAGCCTTGATGCGATTTTATTGCGCGAACTCGCGGGAGACAATGCGTTAAGAGGTCTTGCTTGGTCTGCAAAAATCGTCGGTAATAAACGAATATCTTTTGCAATAAAAGAATGATTCATTAAACGTTTATATATTACATAAATATTATGTCAGTATAAATTTAGTTTAAATTTTAAATACAAATTAATTTACAAAAATTCGTCACGCGATAGACATCGTTTTTATTATTAGCGTATAACATAAATAATATATAATAAAACAATAATTAAAAACATAGAATATTTTTATCACAGTTATATTCTTGACGTAGTTGATGTAATGTACATTAACATCAGAAAAAATTCTTGGTAAAAAAAATTAAAATTGTGGAAACTAAATTTACTTTGAAAGTAGACTTTTCGATCCATGTTATATAGATTGTATATATCACAGAATAAATTAAATGGATTTCTGTGACAAAACTCATTGTAAAATATTTCTGTTTGATACTCTCATGACGGACAGATTGGAAATAAAGTTAAGATAGGAATGAAGATGAAGATGCGATGGCAGCAACGACAATAAGTGCGATGATTATGATTCATCATAATGCTCGCGGGGTTTAATTCATAGCTCAGAACATATATACGCGCGCATGCACGGCTAAAGGCCCCGGAGGCATAGACGCGGAGACCAAGAGACCCGGGGACTTGATTGAAGCCAACTGCCCAGCCAATCCCGCAGCCCCGCTTATTAAAAGTCGCGCTGTTGTTTCGCCTTTTGTCTCTCCTCTTAATGTACGGTATTAACTGGTCGCCTTGAACGCGCACGTCCGTCTTGGTTTCGCATTTCTTCCCTTGGAGAGAGCCAGCCATTTCTCTGCGAATGTCTCGAAAATCAAGGATATAAATTTGAGAGAAAAATTTCATGATGCAAATGTCTAAAAGTCTCAGCATAGATTTAAATATTGAAACTATCCTAAATAGCAAATATAGGCGAAAGTTCAAAGACTGTAGTCGTCCACGACATCCTTGGTACAACGATTTCGATTAACCAGACGGATATCGGATTTTGAGTTGAAGAAATGGAGGAAGTATAATTTAAGGAAGCCAAAGAGATTTCTTTCAAACTGTTTTGCTCCGTGAAAGAAAAACGTCGACAAAAGATAAACTCGTCACAAGAGGCTGCAGGATCCGGGCCAGACCCTTGGGCCCAATGGCGTAGGTCCCGATCAATATAATCTTTGAAAGTTTGTGGCAGCTGCCCTTTTCCCCAAAAATCTCTCAACGTTTTCTGACCGATCAAGAAATACAAAAATACTAAGATATCATTGAATGTAAAACATCAGATAATATCAAGAGATATTATATTAAAATATAAATGCAATTTGATTTGATGTATAATAATCAAACTTAAGATAAAATTCAAGATATAATTTAAACTAATTAAATAATTTAAAATATTAATCAAATACAAATTATCTTATTATTAAAAAGAATTATATTTATATTATGTAATATATATTGTTACGTAGCTTTCAGAATTATTTCCGCTAAAATAATTTCTTCCATTAATCCATTTTTCTTTCGACTTTGAGATAAACACGTCTTTCATTTTTCAACTGTTTTGACTTCACTTCTCACCGAAACTACTCCATATTCGGATTGAATCATAAAGTTTCGATCGCGAGAGTGGGGCTCGCGCAACACTTTGTCGGTGGGGAAAAAAATCGAAGAAACTGGTTGTAAAAGTTTCACGAGACGAGCAGAAAGAGAGAGAGAGAGAGAGAGAGTGCTGCTGCTGTTGGATATCGTTTTGCGGGAGGACCGCGAGGATAATAACGATTGTAATTTACGACTGACTGCGCCAATGGACCCGTCGCTCGGCAAGTCCTGTGGATTAACGGAACTCCCACGCGTGCCCTCGGTACATACTGTCTTTCGTTCCAAGTTCATGAATCGCCTAAGACGACATGTAAGACGCCCCTGAGTGCCCTTCCTAGTGAAAAGTGCCCTTTTGTAGGTAAAGACTTTTCTCCATAGACATGCAAAGACTTCGACATATATTTATTATTTTCGTCTCTTCTTACTTCTCTACGTCAAAGTTCTATGACATAGAAAAATTTTCCCTCTTATTAAATGGATATTAATTATTTATTTAATATTAAATGTATAAAATACGTACAGAGCCACGAAACTAATTGTCCAGACACAGAATATTTGGAAATATTTTATGCTACGAATTCGCCAAGTAAACCTTTGTCAGTGATACATTTCCAACAAAAACACAGTTACATAATAAAATTAGACTGTAAGATGTCTTTAAATAAAAATGTAACAAGTTGTTTCTACTTTTTCTTTCTTTTTATCTATTTTTGTTTAAGTTTAAAATGTGAATAAAACTAAAAACCGGAATAATATCAAGTAAACAAAATAATCTTATATATAGTCCCACAAAACTAATTGTATGGAGACAAAGAATATTAGGAATGTCTATTTTGTGCTACAAACTAAAAATATACTTTTGATTTGTATTTGGAAACCAATCACTGGCAAGGATTTTTACTTCCTACCCAGTTTTCCCTAACAAGCTTTAATATTTGGTGTTAAATTCATATAAAATAAATTTCCATATCCTGTGTCCAAACAATTTGTTTCAATATTGACATTTATCTTTCTCATTAATGTATCTATTAATGTGCATTATTTGTCTTTAACGCAAATTCGACATTTAATATCCAATATGCAATTTAATTTAAATTTATTCTATGTATATATTGATAGCACAACAGATTACGATTTGTGATTAGTATGTTATTTCGTATGGTGTGTGCAGCATGGGTGCGGTTAGAGATTAACAGATTAATTAATGGAAATATATGCATCGCGTGATCAACCACGCAAAAGCGAAAAAAAATACCCGATGCGCGTTAGAATTACCAATTAGATGGTAGAAAGATCTGTGATTGGTCTATACTGCATGCATTCAATTTTTGAGGCACCATGAAAAAACATACATAGATATAATCTTATTTCTTCAATAAATAAAACATTTTGTTTTCGAGATTGGGCGCCTTTTTTTAGAAAAATTTGTACAAAGAAGAAGCAACTTGTTAAAATTTAACATTGGGTATTTGGATAAATTAAATTTCAAATTAAAAAACCTAAAGAATATTAAAAAACAAGACTCTGTCGTTTAATTGTAAAATAACTTTCGTTTTTAACAATTTATAGACGCGTTGGAAAAGAATCTATTACCAAAAGTTCTTAATAGAATTTCTTATATAAACTGTGGCTAAAACTGATAATATTTAGTCTAATCTCGGGATGGATTATCAAAAATATCACAGAGTCTCATCCCAAACAATAAATCATCTAGATAAACTAAGATTACACGGAAAAAAATTAAACTAAAGTAAGTTGTGTTATATATTTCTATTTAAAACAATAAAGAATCCTAAACTGTTTAACATATTTTAAAATCATTGAAATTTTTATACAGATTACTATACAAATTAATGAAAATAATCAAACACATTTTATATCTTGCTATACTTACAAATATAAAAAATATATATAGTAAATATTAATAAAAAATCATAAAATTTCTTGAAATGCAATGCTGTCCTTCGACCAGCATGATTTTCAGGGTAAATTTTATGAAAGAATTCTTTCCGTGTATCGAGTTAAATTTGGGATACTTTAGCAAAATTCTTTTCGTATACATATCTTAGCATTTTTATAATTTTCAAAAAGCGTGCGATGCCATTGGTAAATACAATGCTTGCGTGTATCACGGAAGAGCGACGAGTTATGCGACGATTAATGAGGCAAACAAGTGCAGAGAAACTCTCGTATTACGTAGTTTAATTGCAAGTATGTGCGCGCGTTGGCCGCTAAGATATCGCAAGAAAAACACCGTCGTGTGCTAGAATCGTTAAATGGGATATACATATGTGCCACATGTATGATATATATGTACATATGGGAGCAACACGATATCTGGGCCAGCCGTATATTTCCCTTCGGTCGGCCGGCAACGGACTCGGACGATCTCTGTTTTTAATTATGCTCTAAGGATCGATCTGGACGCTATCTGGCTCGAGGAACGCGCTTCTACGCCACATGGTCAAGGTGTCGTAACGTCGAGCATCGAAGGATAGTCGGAAGTGACGTAATTATTTACGGCTCGTCACTCGTAAAACTCGCCCTGTGAATCATTCTAAGTCGCGGTTAACAACGAGCCGTTCCGGAGTATTATATCCGGAAGATACCGAAAACTTTCTTTTTCTCCGGTTTCTCTTTTTAAAAGTGCATTGAATTTAATTGACAGCGCGCATTAAAATCTTAAGCAACTAAAATGATCATGTACGAAGTATATAATGTTACGTGTGTAACAGCGTACAAAAAAAAATATTAGATTTTATATAATATAATAAAGATAAAAATCTAAAATGAGTGTGTAGAGAGATATTTAAGAGATAAAATTTTTTGTAAATATTTTTATATAATTGCAACGTTATTTCTTCTACTTTCTAACTTTGTACAATTTGCGTAAACTTTCGTAAATTTTGAATAAAATGTACGTATAAAAAATTTCGTTTCAACATTTAATTAAAGATTTTTTCATAAAAATAAAACTTTTTGAAGACAGTCTGGCATATCGTTCGTCTAAGAATCTATTGAAATGGTAAGGAAACCACATCGATCGAGTTTTTTTCAAAAGGGCAGTACCGTTGGAAAATGATTTAAGGGATCTTTCATTTCGGGATCGATTGTTGCCGCCGTAAAATCGCGGGTTCAGGCGACTAGGTCGTAAATCTTGTGGGCATTCGGACCCGGGGCACAAAAGAAAACGAAACGCGGCGTACGTATTTTTCAGACCTCTTGCCCTTCTCGCCCTTTACTTTCGATACAATGTCTCGCGAGGATCAGCGACGACGACGACGTGAACTGAATCTTTTTACACCGCTTTTACACTGCTTGATTCTGTTTAATATTCCGTTTGCTAATCGCTTACGTAAATTCACGACGGCGATTTGTCGAAGGGGAATTCAGGGATTTTGTAATTCACTCCTGCAGGATATCCCGAAAATACTATTGTCAGTCGTATTTTATTGCCGGCTTTCGACAGCAGAATCCTGTTTACGACATCTTCGAAGAAAATGCGTTTTCTTTTGTAAGTTGATTCGTGCTAATAATTTTTAGGTTTCATTTAGAAAATAATGTTTAAAATTTGTATAGAAATTTACATTTTAAAATAATAAAAAAAATTATGTAACATGTTGCATGTGATAGTATAATACAAATAATTTAATGATCTTCTACCTGGATTAGTAAATATTTTAATAGAAATAATAAGCAATGTTTTCTAATGGAAACATATTAAGTAATAATGACAAAAATCTATATTTAATATGATATAAATAAGTCAAATTATTTTTTTGATTAAAATTAAAATTCTTGTTGAGAAGTTATCTTAATTTTTTTTATTCTTTATATTTTCTTTTTTTTTTATTTTTTATATTAATGCTTATTATTAATCATATTTTTCATTATATAAAAAGTTATTACATAATAAATCAGAAATAAGTCAATTTACTTATGCAAGAGCAAAAAATTAATGTATTGTTTCAAAATTATTTTCTGCATGGTTTTCTTCTCTTGAGAGAATAGTTCTGTTTATAAGTTACGCCTGAATCACGTCTCAGATACTGAAGTAACCTAAACCTTCTTAAGTATCACATGTTTGCGATTCTATGCGCACCGAAAATATAAAGTAGTCGCACAGGCTTTAGTAAAAATAAATAATGAAAGTCCTAAACGAGATCATATTACTAATACAGGAAATGTAAATTGTTGGAAATATATAATTTCTAAACTTTTTGTTACCACGAATAAAATTATGACGCATATAAAATTGACGACTACCTTGCATTTTTTTTTATTAATATGAGAAACATAAATATAATGGCAATATGACGTAATTGTGGAGTCGTAAAACGCGTGCATGGGGAAAAATGCTCGTAAATCTTGATATACGATCAATCGGCCGCGATTTATTTGTCAGATATGATGAATACACACACACTCTATCGCGTGCGGTCTATCATTAGAAATTAGACTGCGAGATTTATGGTAACGGAGTCCGCGATACGCGATCGTAAAACGGGGGATTAAGCTGAGATTTAAATTTTCACGTACGAACTAATCATATTCTCAAATTTCCTGAGGCGATGACCGATTTCCACAAAGTTTTACTACCTGTTGCCCAGCTTCCGGAGAACATTGTCTACTGACATTTTGCTCTCTAAACCTTCAATTACATCTGCGATGCGATTCATTGCGTTTTTACATACACGTATCAATGAAGTTATTAACTAACAAAAAATGTATAACAATTTTTTAAATATAATATTTCTATATACACTCATTAATTTTTAGTGCCTTTTGATGAGTTTACACAAAAATAATTGATTAAATAGCGATTAGAGAGATTTTTTTAAATTTATATAAAAATTTGAATTACAAGTCCGTGAAAACTAAGAGAAACACGTTTGCCCGAAAGGCTTTATGCTGTACAGAACGACGGAAGTTCATCACTTTTTTGTTGCCCGGATAAAGTAAAGAGATAATTGCGATCGCGTTTTTATGGATTAGCGATGGCTCGCCTGTTTACGGTACAATTAGCATGATCCGAGACAAAAACATTCAGACGATTAGCGATCATGTGGCGAAGAAAACGATTCGGGTCGCGTTTCGGATCGGAGCGAGCAAACGCTTTGGATTTTCCGCTCCGTCGAGCGTTCCGCGGCGATTTATGTTCTACGAGCAATTACACGTACAATCAATATGTGTGCAGCTAAGGTGCATGTGTATGTGGATATGTAGCTTGATTGTATATGCTACTCTCTCTCTGGCGGCAATATGCGACACCGAAGAGAGATAGTAGTTCCATAAATCTAATTAGTTGGCTGATTGTTTCGATCGATCGGTTTGCCTTACGGTATGCATGATCGTTTATCGCGACTTGCTCCTCCTTGCTACCGTTATATAAAATCTGATATGAAATTAAAACCTTTTTATATTATATATTTTAATTTATAAGAGATACATAGAGAAAGATTTTTTTAGATTTAATAAACAGTTTGGTTAAATTATTCCAAAGTAAATATTTCTTTGTTTTTAATAAATTTCATTCAATCTAAATAAATGTGTATAAAAATTATTAAAAAATAACGCAATATATGCTTGGAATTATTTGAACAAAATTGTTTATTAAATCTAAAAAAGTCTTTCTCTCTGTATATACACGGAAAGAACAGTTTTGTTGAGGTATCTAAAATTTAAGCTAGGTTTGTTAAAAGTAATTTTATGGCACATGTAAATTGGCTGCTGAAATGTCAAAACCTTTTCGTCAGCCTTGCTCATCATGCTTGAGAGTCCTAAATTGAGAAAAAAGTCGAAGTATTTGGAAATATGTTATTTATGCTATTTTCTTCGACATTTATTAGTTATAATAGTTATTATAAAAAATTAAATATGAGATAATGGAATATACATTTCCGTAAAATATAGTTCATTTTTAATTATTTGCTGGGAATAATTTTTCATTTCGTCGCATTCAAATAAAGATTTATTTCAATAAAATAAATTAACGTTTCACAAATACAAATTTTTAAGTATTTTTTTCTCGGTGCACATAATTATTTTAATAATTCAACAAAGTTATTTTCAAATTTATGCCCAGATATATTTTCAGAAACTACACTGTTTTTTTCCGTATATAATTAGAATGAAAATATTCCAAAATACAATATGAAATTTTAAGACTAAGAGCCGGTTGTTCCAACTTCTTGATAAACTTACGTATCAGATAAGTACGCATCTATCTTTATTTTTTTTTTCTAAATAAATAAGGATAGACATATATTTATCTGATAGATAAATAAGTAAGTTTAATAACCAAGTTAAATAACCAAGAAATTGGAACAATTGGTCCTTAGAATTGTTTATCTTAGTGCATACAATTTTCAAGCAACATTTCTTTTATAATGAGCGATATCATGATATACATATCTCGAGATAAAATATCTTTTTCTTTCTTCAGCGGATTTTCTTTACTAAACGCCTTAAAAAATTTTGAATTTTCTCTTTGACATTCTGTCTGCACGTGATATCTCGAGCCTGCATTTATATCCCGCGAACAGCTGCGCCGTACGTGGGGTGTCAATAACTATATAAGGAAGAGATATCACGAGATTTCTTCGGGGGATTGAGTCGGTGTTCGTCCGCGCGGGAAAGAGAAGAAAAGCGAAACGTGAAGAGGATGGCGTACGACGAGTGGTGTGCACGCGTCGGGAATGCGCAATGGGACTGTGGCGACCGCGCAAAAATCCACGACTGCTCCTAAGAACGACTTAGGATTCCCTTCAATTCTGCCATATACGCACATCCGAGAGTGCGATGAACGAACGAACCTGTGACCTCGACGAGGTCTCCCGTCCACATCAACATCTTTTAGTTATGTCAAGTGACGACGAAGCAAAAATTATCAAGAGGACTCCTTATTCTTTTCTTCCACATTTAATTCAATGTGGATTACTATAATAATTAAATTATTAATCGGAGGAATTATAGAATAACTTGCCGATTATATAAAATAAAACTTCAATTAATTATCATAAATTTCTTTGTTTTGAAATAAAATCAAGTTACATGGCAATTAGTTTTTTCTTTGCTGAGACATGACGTGTCGAAAATATAAATCTTCATGGCGATCGAGTCTCTCGTCTTGTAGGCTCGATATTGAGAAGCGCAAAGAGGTTACTGTGCTGTAAGGGTAACGCGAGAGAAATGCGGCATACTTAGAGAATCGCGATAGCCGACAGCGAGATGAACGTGAACTCACGGCGTCTAATTTAACGCGATATCTCGCGTCGAGGATTCGCTGGTCAAAATATAGACTACGATGAAATTATTTAGAAAGTTAAGTTATATTAAATTGCCAGAAAGTTTTTTCAATTTTTCAATTTTTGTAATTCAGATTTGCAATTTTCAATTTGAATAAAAGTTATTCTAAAGCAACGAGCACGAATTACAATATGCAGTTAATATGTTTATAATTAATTTCGTAATCAACTGTCTGCTGAATTAAACATGAATTAATTATTCATTTGATTCTGTAAATTATTCGTATAATCATCCGCGGATGAAGAGATTAAGTGATAGCCAAGTATCACGATTAATGTAAAACTAATTGTAAGTGAAACTGTTTAATACGATAGAGTAAGATAATTTATCGTTATCTTATTATAATCACGGATAAGTTTAGCCGCACGGATAAGTAATGCAAATATAGATTTTAAGTTTAATGTCGCAGGCTTGTACTATGTAAACAAGTCAATATAAAGTACGCGCCTATTTTTTTTATATTTTTTAAAAAACGTAATCGAGCCAAAGTAAAGAGTCGCATTACTAATTTCGATGATTCAAAAATTCGAATTATCTCGTCGATAGTGTGCGATAACGTATCAGAGGATGGCTGATGCATCGGATGCACCCGAAAAATAACGAAATATCCAGATGAACGATTTCTGTCGCAATTACTTGGCTTTACAATCTCCTTTCTCCGTCTTTTTCTCTTCCCTTCGATGATATAAAGTCGTCGCTTCGACACAACCCACGCGTTAACGAATATCTCTCACTGATTTTAATATCACAACACCGAAATTGATTTCGATCGCGAACAAAACATCGATGGATCACGATCGATCACGCGAACGCACGACGCGAAACGCTGCGCACCTCGGCACCGACTGAGCGTGAGTGCGCACTGCGCAGAGCGCGATCTGCACTCGGCGACGATAGTTTAGAGAGCGGGGCCCGAGTGACGCTCTATCCTATTGGTTGACGGCTCCAAGACCTCGTGGTCCCGCCGCCATTCGGTTGTGCAGGTGCAGCGCGTCCACAAGACCACGAGGTCTCGGGCTCGTTGACCAATAGAAAGAAGCGTGGGCTGCAGGTGCGTAGGACCATCTACGCTATGCAACGCGCGTCTTTTAAATAAAATTGTTCTTATGTGAATATTGTACACATTTGTAACTCAGAAAGAATATTCCATATTTGTAGAAATAAAAAAGAATTCTGTGAGATAATCATAATATTTTTTTCTTAAAACATACTGTTATAAATATTGAAAAAATAATGTTATTGAGTTTTTTAAATAACAGGATCAAAATTAAATAATAAAAAAATGAGAAAGTATCTAAAAGCAAATGAAAAGATAAATTAAATTAAAAAATCCCTGGTAATTTTAAAAAATATTTAATTTAATTTTTCAAAATAATAAAATTTTATAACTTCTTAAAACAGTTCTCAGATTTTTAAAATACAAATTAAAATACTTCTCAGAAAATTAGAACATCTCTTCCAAAATTCTTTATATATATGTAAATTCTGAAACATTTTAATATTTCTAAGATGCCTCATTCTGTAATTTCTAATAAAACTTTATAAAATCTAAAGAAATCTAAAGAAATTTTTAAGATATAAAATGAGAAATGTTAGAAATGTTAGAATATTACAGAATTAATTTATAAAAACTTTTAAGAAAATACTTTCTTGGAATTTTTTTGAAAAAGTATTCTAACTTGTATAAAAAAATCTGAGAAAAATCTTTACCAGCGACACGTTAATAAATAAGGAATTTCTGTAACTCTCTAAAGTACTTTTTGACATAAAAGTATAAAGTTTCTAAATTTATACAAATTAAATATCTAATATATCTAATACGTATCTATTGTAAAACGAATACGACATAGAATCTAATGGATTTGTTGATGGCACGCATGCCATGTGGATTATCGCAACAGGTTCGGGGGAGGTTCAAAGCTATTAGAGCTTACTGGCTCTTGGGCCCACTAATTGTCGATTAATTACGGCTAATCATCTGCGCCAATTTGCTCTGTTTCCATGCGGCTAATTGCATCATGTGTCCTGCACGCGATCGTGACAGATCTACACTTAATTAGTCGCTATCCACAATTATGGTGATATAGTTCTGTTCTAATCGTCACACGATCGTCGCAGAGACAAACAATAGCAGTGATAAGTGACGAATTAAGATTTAACACTAGCGTAAAGTTTATATTCACACAGATGAAATTCAACAGAAATTAATCCTAGAATGCTACTGTAAATGAATTTTTATTTAAGCGGTAATTTTACAATTAGGATGTTTACTTAAACTTTGTAAAAAAGTTCTTTGAGAATTTTGGGATTTTCAAGAGATTTTATTCAAAATTCCGCAAATGATTAAAGAATTTTTAAATACAGTTTTAAAACATATTTATTTTATTATATCTTTTAATGTTTCTTATAATCGTACAATCATAAAAAAAGCAATTTGAGTTTTGAATACTAAATTTAAGAAAGTATACTAAAATAAGTAATACGAATAAGTAATACTCAATATGGCATACGACGTATCTTCACAATACACTAACTCACCGTGTATATAAAATTCAAAAGGTGTTTAAATGCATAATTTAAAACAATTTGAAATATATTGTTTTCTATAGTGACTAACTGTATTAATGAATATTCACGAGTTACGAGAAAAAGCACATAAATGTGTATGCCATATTTATTACTAATCGATTTTTTGTATTGTATTAAGAAAAAATGAACAAAAAAACAATTTTATCAGAAAGAGAATGACAAAATTAAAAATTAAAAATAGTTTCCCCAAAAATTGAGTGCCAACAAAATTCTATAAAGATACATGATTTTCAAAGATAAAATACATTCTTTGAAAATCCCGAGTTTTCTCGATTTTTCTGATAGTAAACACCACGTGTAACATAAAAAAGATATTAAAAAATTAAGTGTCAAAAAATAAAAAATCTTAATTTTGAGTTTATATTTGATGGATAAATTTTCAGAATTAATGTAAGAAAAATATGAGTAGCATTTTAGAATTAATATTCTAGTCAATTGTACATGTTTGAAGGTACTCACGTTTGTGGAAAGTTGACTGGTTAACGAATGCACCTTTTCCTGAGCGTCTAGTAATTCGCGACGCAATTTTCTCAATTCATGCGCCTGCTTCTCCTCAGCTGAACTGTAAAGGCTACTCGTAGTGGACACCAAAGATACCGAAGAACCGTGAACTGAAAGCAAACGCAAAATTTTTATTATTGCATGTTTATAAATTCGATTTTTAATAACAGGATTAATTATCGAGGAATTTTTTAACTTGAGTCTTAGATTTTGGAAACTAAATAAACTATATAAATTTACACAAACAGAGTAATTCAGAATTTTTTAAAGTTCCTTTTCAATGTACATACATACATACATACATACACATATGATGTTTAAAAATTAGCTTGCATGGTTTCAAGTAGATCATATACTTTTTGTCCCTCTATCTCTTTTACATTACATATTAATTTTTTGTCCTGTGAATAATATATCATACTATAAATATAGTAATCATAAAATCAAGACTTTAAAATATTGGTCTATTTTGTTTTACATAAAAAATACAACGCAAAATTCAATAGTTCTATTTTCTTTAAAGAAGTTTAATTGAAAAAATTACGTTTGAATCGGTAACTTTAAGTTTTCAGAAAATGCTGACACTCACTGTCGTCGTCCTTGTGTATGTGCTGGTATAAGTTTGGCGGCTGCCGTGAGGTGTGCGTGGGTGTCGGCGACGTCGGCTGGGACCAATGTTGGCCGGTGCATCCCGCCGATCCCACGGGAACGCTGTAGTACGGCTCGACTCCGACTCCCATGCCCATCCCGACCTCCTCGCCAACCGACGACGAGGCGCCGCTTCCGCGTGCCAACATCGACGGATACATTTTCTCGCTCTTGGTGGATCTGCGAAAACACAAGCGCGACGTGTTTTCTAGATTCCCCTTGAGGCACCACTAAACGGCCGCTCTATCAAACTATCAGACTCAGAGAGAAGATCGCCTTTCGGCCCGGGACATTTTACTGACACCGCGCAACACACCTAATCAATGAACATAGTTAAAGTAAAATGGTAAGCATTGCCTCTTAACAAATGTAATAACAAAATGTAATAATAGAAAAATACTGTTTTTTATGTTTTTACACTATTCTGATAGTAGTCTATTTTTGTAGATCTATTTTCTTCTATTTTCTTCACTATTGTGTAATCTGCTATCGCAAGTAAGCAAGTTCTCGTTTTTCAAACAATGTAATTACGTAACCTTTTGTTCTTTTTTATTTAAATTCAATCTTGTCTTGATGTCATTCTTTAAAATTTTTTTTAATGCTTTTTATATATAAAAATATAGAATTAAAATATAATTCAGGATATCGATCAAATTCCCGATAAATTATTTTTACAACTGAAGAGCGATATTTATGTTACAGTAGATTTCTAACGGCTTGAGGGAGGATCAAGAGTGCCAGTCATGTGCTCGTTTGAACAGAAGAGGGTTTCGAGTGTTTTGGATAGCCCCGACAACGAGAACATGCTTGTCTACCTGCCGAGTGTGCGCGCAATTAGCCGATCCTGGCTAGGGAACTCTAATTAAAAGATAAGCTTACTTCCACTCGACAAGAAGGCAAGGACCACTTCAAGACGGTTTGCAGCATCGCGCACACTCGACCCCGTGGAAATCGAGCGAGAGCTATCGATCCGTAGTTTCGAATTCATTAACGTTTACAGTAGTCTCAATATTGTTCACTTAATCTCAGATAAACGGGATTAGTTTCCAAGAGTTATGTAATACTTCCCTCTTTCCCTCTTCAACGACGACGAGCAAAAGAATGAATATATAGCGGATACATAGCTCTCTCGATTGCTCAGTTCAGAGTATTGATGAAGCATCATCGCGCATGCATGCTGCACAAGCAACACGATCGATAAACTTTGGCAACAATAGGCAACGTCGAATCTGCCGCATGAATAACTATCAACACAATATGTCGAAAACGCGCAGGGTACATTCGGTGAATCATATCTGCGTGAATCGTATAATCTTTTAGAGAATGAAAAATCTGAAAATTCAAATCTTCTAAAAACTTAAAAATTTGTGAGATCCTTGATTCTAGACTCCAAATGTTCAATACAGTCTATCACTAGATTTTAGATCTGAAAATCCTAAAGATGAAAGATTTAATTAGAATCTATAATCTTTAACTCAAACTATAATTTTGGAATTTGTAGTTTTACGTTCTACGATTTAAAGATTCTAGAAGTCGAGGATAGAAAGATTTTAGAATCCATAATCCTAGATTTAAAAAATAATTTTTTTTTAATTCAGTCCTTTGGAAAACATTCTAATCCTAGCATCTAAAATACAACACACACATAGTTACGAAAAATCTTCGAATCCATGAATTCGGTTAAAACCAAGCTTTTCAGATAATTTTTTTAAGTGCTTGTGAAAGCAACTCTCGAGTGTATATACGTGTATTACAACTCTGTTCATATTTTTTTATACTTATGCCTGAAAAATGGACTCGTCGAGTGTATATTTTCGCACTACCTTGGGAATGTCCTGTCCCGCAGATGGCTAAAACGTTCAATCAAATTATCCTGCGTTATTTCACGGTCGAATCGCTTAATCAAAGAATAAGAGAGAAGAAACAGCTAGGAAAAGAAAGGAAAATTTGTTACAATCGACAGATTGAATGCTGAGGACTAAATAACTATGCATGTCACTATTCATAATCAGATTATAATTGTCAAACTATTCCTCGAACCATTGATATTATTTCAAATTTAAAAACATAATTGAAAATTTTATGAAAAAGAGTCTTGTTGAATTAACTGGAATTAAACTAACGGTTCAGATTTCTAGTTGATCCTACCAGATTTCCAATTAATTCAATAAGAATTTTTGTTGAATTAATTAGAAATCTGATAGGTTCAACTATAATAGAATCCGAACCGTTAGTTCACATCAACCAGATTTCCAGTTAATTCAACCAAATTTTTTTTAGTGTGTAATTGTAAATATTTAAAAGATATTAAACTAAGAATGTATTGAGATATAGTAAGTCTAATTAAAGAAAAATTTTTGACATTTTTTATTAAACATATATTAATGTATTAATAAAAATATTCGTTAAGTTTTAAATATGATAGAAATTTTTATACTGTAATACAATGTAATATTATAACATAAAACTATATTGTATTAAAATATTATAATATAAAACTAATATAATAAAAATTAATATAATAAAATTAATATAATAAAAAATACAATGTAATATTATAATATAAAACTATATTATATTACAATATTATAATATAAAATTAATAAAATAAAAATATTAATATCATTAAATTATTATAGCAATGGTCCGAGAATCTTTTGCGAATATAGTCGAGAAAATAGAAATTAATAAATTAGATGTGACATGTTAGGAATTTCTCACCTGATGGAGTTGCTCCTGTTAAGTCTGGGTGGCGCCGGGGATCCCGTAGAATCCCTCTGGTGCATTAGGAGACGAGCATGTGTTAAACTCGCACGATGGGAGCCCAATGATTCCACGCTATCCGCCTCGCATAAACCCATTCCTAAAAAAAATCGTCATATTTAAAATAAAAAGTTTGTGAAATAAGAAACTTTTAAAATAAATTATTATAAATGTAATATCGTAATGATCAGTATAATTCGGCGACAAGAGACTGCAATGTATGAATCTAATTCATGAATCTTTATTAATTACTTTTCCATTAATAATTGAAAAACTTGCAAAACAGCAATATATAAAGTTTTTTCATTCAGTTTAACTCGCTTTATCTGCCTACAAGAGTTAATGCGATTATTATTGAACACTATATATATGTGTGTTATGTGTATCCATGTATACTTTTTTTAATTCAATATATTAAAAGACTATATTATAATTGGATTACCTTGAGATCGTCCGCTGGGCGTGTAGGTATTGCTGTGTCTCATCCATGAGGTGGTGTAAGGGCTGTTGGGTGTCCCGTAGTAGCCCTGAAGATCAGGTGCAGCGTAATTGCTACATGTGTCGCTGAGACTGCCGTCAGATGGTTTTAATACCCGGGGCGAAAACGACCCGCTCGCTGGTCCAACGCCTGTCCCTCTCTCGCGATGATGGGCAGAAAAAAGAGCGGTGAATTCTGGACTACCGGGTTTCGGCAGGCTCTGCGAGCCCAGCATGAGGCGATCTCGAACCGACTGCGAGAGTTGACTAGCGCTGGGACCGGTGAGACTGTAGCTCTTGTAATGATGGCCCTGATTTGATCCCGAGGAATTTGCTTGTAATTCTGTGGTGCACGTCTGCGTGCCACCGGACACCTTGACCTGCAATCCAAACGAAGAACTTGAACTTACTTTGTTTATTAGATTTAGCGGATTTAACGAGGAGCTAAACTAAGAAAAGCTGTTCAGTTCTAAATCAAATCTCAAGTTAATCTTAAGAATCAACTAATATTAATAATAATAACCAATTATGTTTCTACTAACTATAAAAAATTTTATTATAAATAAAGTAATCTTAAAATTTGTTTCTATATACTTTTCTCATTTTTTAAAAAGATTTTTAATTCTACGTTATTGAATTTTACATCTAAAATCTTAGGAAATTTTAAGCTTCAATTTCATAGTTTACGAATTTACGATGTATGACTCTAATTTTTAGAGTTCAAAGATTTTTAAATACTTTCCGATTTTAAGTATTTTACTAATTATAATTTACTAATTATATTTTACTAATTATAATTATGTGTTACCTTGGTCCTCGGCACGGCGCTAACTTGAGCTGTCCTGGTGGCATCCTTGCTGCCGTTTTGGACGCCATTTGGACTCGAACTAGTGCCTGCACTGTGCCTTTTCACATAGCCAAAGCTTTGTGGTACTCCGCGAACTTTGCCACTGTTGCTGGTTGACGTGCCCGACGAAACTTTTTGTGGTTTTTCGCCATTTGCATATTCGGCCATGGTCTGTTTCCGGTGTTTATCCTGCATTTAAATTAAATTACATTTACATGATTATTATAGTCAGTATCACTAATATTAAAATAGTATTTTCACATAAGTAATATGTCTGAATAAAAACTACATTTAGGTTTGATTTACAGACTATGTTTTGCATCTTTTTCTTTAATATAAAAATCATTTTAATTCAGGAATGTTTCGTATTTATAGCTATAATTGCATAAAATAATTATAATTACAAGCTCTATTTTTGTAGTTATTATTACTATAATGTTAATAATAATGTTCTATTTGTGTGTTATCAGCTATGAAACAAATTTTATCATAAATTATAATAAATTAAAATAATATAATAAAATATAAAGATATAGAGATGATAAAAATAAAATAAACATTTTTATATAGTAAATACAATAACAATTATAATAAAACTATGTTTAAACGTTTGCTTATTATTTACGTAATAATAATAATAGCTAGCAGTAATATAATTATAATTTGCATGATTAAAACAACTTTAAAGACTAATCTAGAATGTGCTCTTTGCTTCTTATTTCTTGCTTTTTGTCCATTATTATCTTTTTTGTCTCTTTGTGCACTATTTTATCGCTAATCGTGTTTCTTTTTACGAGTTTCTTATCTCTTTCGAAGTTGGTTAACTTTTATCTCGTCAATTCCGCTAAAACAGTGCGTGAAGAAACAAAAAGGCAATAGACACAAAGCAAGAAACAGGAAGCAAAGGGTATTATAGATACAGCCTAAAATGTACCAAAAATAAATTGTGGTTAAATTATAATAATTACAACCATTTTTCTCTTTTAGTATAGTATAATAATTTTATTAATCAATTTATAATTATAAAGTCGCCAATTTTAGTGACTAATTAGCGACAAAAATATGAACCGAGAAGAAGATCTAAAGACCAAAGATTCCAGTATTTTTTTGAAGTCATCTTACCTGGGATCTCCTGGAAGGACTAGGGCTGGGTGGCGCGCCATCCTTGTCTCTCTCTCTTGCGGCGCCCGCTTCGATGTACTTCTTCCATTGCTGGCTGTTGGAACTGATACTGCTGCCAGAGCCGTTTGAGCTCTGTTGTTGTTGCTGCTGCTGTTGTTGCTGCTGTTGCTGCTGATGTTGCTGATGTTGCTGATGCTGCTGGTGCTGCTGATGCTGCTGGTGCTGTTGATGTTTGAAGGCCGAGCTCTCGGTCTGCTGAGAGCTGTCGGACTTCTTCACGTGTGGATGATGCCCGCGTGAACCCACCACGCGATACACCAGATTGTGACTGTTACCCTGCTGCGCCCCTTGGGGGGTGGCCGATCCACCGCCACCCCCCACAATTACACTCCCTCCGCCCGGCACTCTCTGTTTACCAAAGAAATATAGATATACGTTAATCGCATATGAATTATGTACATTTTAATTCAGATTCACATTTTATGTATATATATCGAGTTTAAAAAAGAATCTTCAAGAAAATTTTAAATTTTAAAATGTATAATAAAATTAATGTTATTAAGAGTGTTTATCCAAAATAAAATTTACGTTTGTGAATTAATATTATTTTTATTTTACAATTGAATATTAAAAATAATAAGTATTTAAAAAAAGGCCGCTATCACTAACATCGCCTACGGCCAAGTAGAATCAAAGGCTCTCAGCGAGATCAGAGATATCGACTCTCGAGCTTGACAGAAGTCAGAACCCTCATGGCATGATTCAGAGCATAGGCGCCATCATGGGCGCGATTACGACAATTTTCACTGCCATTCTCATTTTCTAAATTGTGTATTCTTACATTTTTCCTTTATATAAACGCGATGTTATATAAATATTAAAAACAAATGGATGCATTAACACTTTTGCATTTTTTGTAAAAGATATACATAAATGAAATAAATAATTAAAAAATAAAAATGTATTAATTCTTCCAAGATTATTAATGATTAGTGATTTACAAAATTTCTAGAAAATGTATAAAAAAATAATCAAATCTTTGGACATCAAACTGTTCATCAAGACGAAATGAGGGTGTGTGCCCTTCCTCCATCTTTCTCCACGTGGAATCGCGCGAGTGACTCATAAGGGTAGAAGTAGAAAGGCTCTTTGGGGCTTTTAAGGCGAGGATCGTAAACACACGCATGGTGGAAAGGCTATAAACGCGGGACAAAGGATCCACGGGTCAAACGTGTTTTTTCTACCGGTCGGTCTTTGCAAAGAAGCACGCGCACTGGGTTTATTCTATTCATCTTCTATTAAAAAAAATTGTGCTTTCCCTTATTTACAGCAAAGGATTAAAAATTTTAACTATTTTCTGTCAAACGTCAAATTGTTAATTAAAAGTATTTCATTTATAGAACAGACAATTTTTAAATAATTTTATTCAAAATATTTTTCAAATTTTTAACCTCTAAATTACTTTCCTATTTTTAACGTTTTATTATCTTTATTTTCTCAATTTATTATATATTTTTAAATATATTTGTATTTCCTACCAATTTATCATTTTGTTTTCTAACAGTTTATCTCATTTATTTTTTAATTCTACTTTCTCTGCTTTTTGCTTCTTTTACTGCTCTTTGAACTTGTCATACTTTTATCTTTTGCATTTTAATTTTTTCACGCTAAATTTGTCGTTTTTTCGTATCAACGTCACGTATCAGCGCACAATCAACCTTGTCGGCAGGAAACAGCAAACATTCGCGCGCCTTTGAGGTACGTGAACCGAACGCGAGAGTCTAAATAAACTGGGTGCGCCTCTTCCGAGTAGATGGCTTTCCGAAACTCTTTCACGGTACCGGTTGAGGTTTATTTTTCGAAATGGTCGACGTGAAAACATCCCATTTTTTATGATTGTACCGCGCGGACTATGGTAAGGCTATGATACCTTGAGTGACAGCTGAAATGATATCGATTTGTTGTTTTGAAGATAAATTTCGAACAAAGGACAATTTCTCTTCAACGGCATCATTTGCCCTTATTTTTATTCAAAATTATACTAATGTAAGAAATTATAACAAGTACAGTTCTGTAGAAAGTATAAAATTATTACAGTTAATCTCACAGTTCATATTTCAAAAAAAAAACACTGGTATAAAAATAGATTGTTTTTCCGAAATTTCGACTTAAATGAGATCTGAGATGAGTTGCAAATGCTTTCTACAAATTTGTACATGTTATAATTTTTTCACCAATATATATTTTAGAATTAATATAGCATAGAAGAGCAATTGAAAATAAAGAATTCTTCGAGATCTCTTCCTTTCAAGAAGTGTGCTTTTGTTTAGTGCTTGTTATTTCGTTTCATATTGCATTTATCGAATAGTTTTAAATTAGAAAAATAACTTACCATTTCTCTTTCCCCGTAATAGAAGTTCGCAAATTTTGTTTATTCACATATGACTAACACTTTCCTCTGTATTGCAATTTTATCATCCATCATTTTGTTTACTGGTTGTTTTTTTCTTCCTTTTATAGTCATTGCTAATATTTCAATTGTTTTTTAATGAAAATATTAAAATATATTCTAACATTGCAATACATATATGTTTAATTTCTATTCCGCCCACACTCACACACACACACACTCACACACACACATTAATCTAAACTATATACTTATGTTGAATTAATTAATTAATTCAACATAAAAAATATTATCCTTGAAATAATATTTTGTAAAATTTTCGATAAATAATAAATATGCAAGTTAAGCTTTTAATTTTCATATTATTACGGTAGATGAAAATTATTAATATAATTAGCATTCCCCGCGAAATTAGCATGTCACGATTGATTGGTGATCGATATTATTCTGAGGCTAGCCAAACCGCAATTACGAATTAACACATTGAAGCCAACCGTGTACATGTAATAATTAAGACCAATGCAAGCCTATAACACAGCTCTCCCCATGGGGAAATTAGAAATGTCAATGTTCCTGTTAACGTTTATCTCTGATTCTCTCTTGCTTCAAATTTCATTTTGCTACATGTTAATTGATCGCGAAGGTATTCATATGTCCAACATTTGACATGGACAAATGTATTCTTTTAAACAATAATATGTTATATATAAATGTAACTTTAATAAATTTATATTATTTCTATTTAGAATCTATATTATATTTTATCTCAAATATAAGTTCATTTATCGGTTCAGTTATTTAACGTTAGTTATTTAACCGTAATCTAATTTGTATACCTTTCAATATATTTCTCAAAGATAATGGCCTTAATTAATTAAAAGTTAAAACTCTCACTATAAAAAGATTCTTCAGGGAATCTTTTGTTATGTCTATCATCGTCTTCTATCATGTTACACCTGGCATTGGATTTGTTAATTAACTCTGTCAATTAACTCGACAGTCTTCTCCTCTTTTAACTCCAGAATAGTTCAAGGGACAGTTCTTTATCACTCACGCCGCCGTTTTCACTTTTACGAAGATATATACCCGATATTACTCCACACAATTAAGACAATTTACGTTCACTACAATTTTCATCCGGGAAAATACGAAGGGCAGTGCTTTATCACCCTAGCGCCTTTGGATTACGGTTCCGAACGTAACGTACGAGGCATCCGAACGTTAACTGCCGACTGTGAGGGTCGACGATCCATAGCTCACTGGTCCTCTCGTCCCTACTTCTCCGACGCACCGTGTAATATTACTAACGGGAGGTACTCGCCCTCCTGAATACTGCACCCGCTCGCCTTGGGGGTGCCACGGAAATAACGGTTAGATCCAAGTCATGATAAGAGTTCGGAGATCATGTGTGTTTTATATTCGGAAAATGTAATTTCACTTTTTTACACATTGTAAGTCAAAAGTTTTAAAACGCTTGCAATTTTCTTGCATTTCATAAAAAATTAAATATCTTGATCAAGAAGAAAAATCTTAAAAAGTTTTCAAACACACAATTTAAAGAGTAAAGATACAGGTTTAAATTTATGTTTTGTTTTCGCTTTTATGATATTTTATCCTTTAATTATATAAAATTAAAAAATTTGTTCAATATTTTTGTTTTATTTTTAGCACTTTAAAGTAAAACAAAAATATTTTAAAAATACCAATTTTTAATTCTATGTAATTTAATAAAGATAAAATATGTAATAATAAGGATAAAATAATATGGAGGCAAAATTAAAATACAAATTTGAAACTTTATCTTTGTTTAAAATGCAGATTTTAAAACTTCTCTACTATTTTTTTTTAATCAACCACTTCAATTTTTTGCAAGGTGAAAAATTATGTTTCTAAATTTTTGACTTGTAGTGTAAGTTTAAAATTTTTTACATAAATTTTTGATACGTATGCAACTAATAAGTATTTTTTAGCAATTACTCATTAAAGATAAATTAAGAACATTTAATTTTTTTTACTATTGTTATAGAATATTAGAAAAGTAACTTTTTAATTATCTAAAAGACACGTTGTGCATATGTATAAATATTGTATATAACAATGTATTATTTAAATTTTGCATTATATATTATATATATATATATATATATACGGTTAAAATTGTACAAATTATAATTAAACATTTTTATAAATTTTTAAATAAAAGAATAAATTTATTCTTTTCAAAAAGAGATGAAATACCTTTCTTTTTTTAAGAATGTTACGTTATGCCATAATTAAAATGTTAAATGTTATCGTTTATAAAAATTGACAGGATTTTATTTCCGAAGTCACAGCGGATTTAATCGCCTGAAGTCACCGTTTAATCGATTTGATTTACGAAAGAGTACAAAAAAGAAGCATTACCTTGGTCAGCGATAAGAGGACCATACGAGTCGGATTCCCTACGCTCCCATTTCCTTATCTCAAAGTGGTTCAAAAAGGGTTGTTACCGAGTATCGATAGCTTTCGTTCGAAATGGGCCTTATGCGATATTGAGCAAGTCGATAATCCAAGACTAGCGGATTAGAGAGAGGATTATCCGGGGACGACGTAAAGACATCCCCCGAAGGAAAAAGTTACCAATGTTATCTCTTTACTATATCATTCGTTAGAAAAGAGATAAGAGTTAAGATAACATTAAAAAACCATTTTGGATATTGTTAGTAAATCGATATATCACAAGTATAAGAGACAAGCGCAAAAAGTATTATGCGAGTGTTAAAAATTAAATAAAATGATATAATATAATACAAAGAGTATTTTACTTTTCAATTACTTATTTTGTTTTGTTTAAAACTTATTAAATTTTACATATTAATTTATAAGTATTAAATATATATTAAATTAGTAAGTTAAACAAAGTAAAATAAATAATTTATATTTATGAATGTCAGCTTTATTAAAGGTGGAAATTGAAAATGTTGCAGTTATATTGAAAGCTTGTTTGTTCAAAATCTTCAAAATATATAGATATACGAAAGTCAAATTAAATATATTATTTCATACAAATTCATATTGCAATTCAAAGCTATAAATATTTAATTAACGACCATTGTCGAGCTCGACAACTATGGAGACCACAATTCAGTCGCGGTAAGTGGCTCATTGAACGAAATTAAGGGGAGAGGGAACCGGAAGAGGACAGCAGATATTGTTTCATTATAATAATCATCGTTAAAAGGGATCGTTTATATCGATACGATCGACTTCAAAGCTATTAAAATGGCCGATTTGCAGCCGCACGTAATGCATGGTTTCACGAATAATTAATAGGTCGGCTTTTAATGGAAGGAAAAATTATTCTACGTAGCCCATCTCGATAAAAGAGGTTCATTATCCATTGGTTACCTTTATAAGGATTAATTCAATGAAAGTCGATCCTTTTTAAATGAGAACTTACAAAAAATTTTCTTTAGGATGAGTAATCTCGCGCGGAATTATTTGCTAAAACTATTTTTTTTTTGCGCGAATTATTTTTATCTCTCGACTGATTAAATTTCCCGGTTAGACTTCGAGCACTGCAGGTATTTTCGTACGTAAGTTGTTTCGGTTGAATGTCTTTTTCTCTAAGAAAAAGAGAGTAGAGGAGAAACGAAAAAGCAGAAGGAACATTTATTATTTCGCTCGGCAAATATCGATTCTATTCGACGACGACCTGCCGTGACCCGGCTGCATAACTGCTTGCGACGCGTGTAACTAATTTCTCCTTCTCTTTCGCGCGTTTCTTCACTCTCAAATATTTTCCTTTTTGACTTTTCATTTAAATGTAAAAATGTTAGCCGCATATTCATATATTTTATTCGTAATTATATACTTCATTTTTTGAACAATATCTTTTACCTCCAAAAACTGTAACATTAATTCCACTCTGAAAGATAAATCAATTATAATAATAAATAAATACAAACATAAATTGTGTGTAATAATGAAACGTCAGTTTCCATTTTTGTTTTGTTCTACCACGCGCGTATACACGCATGTCTGAGGATTTTAATAAAAACTTTTCGAAGCGAGAAAAATATCGAGCGCAACTTGGCGATTATCGTTTGTATACTCAAACGAGCTCACGGGTCGGAAACAAGTAGGATAACAACAGACAATGTGAGAAAGTTTGCAAAAAATCATCGTCATAAGAGAATTGAGAAAAGTGATCATGTTTCCAAAAAAACAACATAAGATTTTTTTTCCTTATTTGTCAGGAATAGGATGCTTTGGCCGTGAGCTTTAGAAAAGTGAACAGATAGTTTGCTGAGAACAAATCGAACATATTACATTTATACATGTATTCGCGTAAGCCTCATCTCTCAAATCTAAATAGAATAATAAACTGATCTACCGTGGTGTACATATGGATTTCGCTTTTAAAGATTTAAAGTGATTTTAATAATTTCAGTTTTCGATTTGTGCACGTATCTATTCTCTCATAATTGTGCTGACTTTTATAATCATGTTTATATCTTTTCTTTTATTAATTATGGATTGTTAATTGGAGATTATTAAGTCAGGCTGTTGTTGTAAGAAAAATAATATTACATGCTGATAATAATAAAGCGGAGAAGCGTAGGCGCTTAAAAATAGCAATTTGCAGTGACCCGCGAGTGAAAAAAATTGTTCTTTCGATAGTGGAGCACCCAGCACACGACAGCTGCGCGATGCAACAGCTGACGCGCACACATGCTCCACGCTTTGTGACTCGATTGTTCTCTGTAGGCTTACGGATCACGCCTGTGCACACATCGCTTCTTGTCCTTCTACATCCATATGAGCATTAATTAAATATAAGTTTGATATCGATCAAGAGTATTGTCACAAAAAATTATGCTCTATGCTTCAAGTAATCCTGTATAGAAAACAATGATTAATATCTCCGATAAAGTGTAATTAAAAATATTTTACCTTTCTCACCGAGAGAAGTTCCCTATTTGATTGAAATTTAAATACTTCTTGGAAAATTTTTAAATTTAAGTTAAATTGGACTAGGAATGGCAAATTTCTTATCAATATGCATCAAAATGGCAAACGTATCGGATAATTCTGAATGAAACACTCCTATATGACTAACATTGTATGACTGATCTACATCCATGAATATACATAAACACGTTAACCTGGGTACCCGCTTATTATTATACGAATGTTCCCATAATTATCGAGAATATAGCTGGCCACTGTCAGCATTAATCCCTTCAGTCATTTAATATTTTATCAGTGAGTCAATGATTACTCAATATGCACGTAGATTACATTCCTAATAATTACAAATACATTATAATAAATTATATTTTCAAAAATATTTCAATGATAATTTAGATAAATTAAAAGAAAAAAAAATTAGGAAAAAGGAACAAATCAAAAACATAACTTCCATAAAAAATCGTAATAGTTTCAACTTTCATTTAACAGGTAAATAAATAAAAATAGATACTTATCCATAATAAAGTAAAATAAACAATTGAGAAAAGTAAAAGATTCTACAGAATTTTAAAATATATATTAAAAATATGATATATAAAAAATAAATATATATTATATTAAAAATAAAAATTGAATTAAAATATAGTATTAAAATAAAACTGAAACGGATTTTTACATCGTCAATTGGAAGATTTCCATTTCGAGAATTCTGAATTCTTGTTCAGCAAGGGAGGATATTAATAAGTAAACGACATCAACAGCTATTAACCAGATCGTGACTCGAATAATTGGAAAATAAGAATTAATAGAAGCTATTTCCGAACGCCCGTCGCGTTCTCCCCCCTCCTCTCTCTCTCTCTCTCTCTCACTCTCTCTCTCTTTCTCTCTCTCTCCCCCTCGTGCTGAAACCGCGCGCTATCGATTTCGAATTCGCGAGTTCGCTGACCTTGTGATGAGAGGGATGTCCTGTGTGATTGGCGGAGGTGTGATTTCCGGCGGGAATGGAAGCCAGCTCCTCGATCGTGAGCTCTGCCAAGGCGTCGTTCCCGCCGCTGCAGCCGCCTAGAAGACCGCCGGCGACGACGCCGCCGATGCCGACGCTGCCGCCGCCACCGCCGCCGCCGCCGCCGCCACCGCTTCCTGGACTAACGCCCCCGATGCAGCCGCCATCCGACCTCGCGATCCCCGACGGCCGATTCTTCTGCACCCGCCTCGAGGTCACCAGTTCCTTCACCCCCGACAGCTCTCGTCGTGAGCCACCCGCGTATCTACGAATCAATGCAAATTAAATGTCGTCATTATTATTCGAAAAATATTGATCATTTAAGAATATATATGTCACATTTTCAAGTGTTGTAAGTATTACGAAAGATGTAAAATTTTGCACAAACTATAAAAATTTCATACTGTCCTATTATTATGTTTGAGTATTTGTGTAAAATTTAAGCACGGTATTGGTATATTTAATTTTTTGTTTACTCTTGATTTTTATAAAATCACGTTCTTGTAATATTTATTTGCAAAATTTTAGACAGTAACGTTATAAATTACATCAAATTTTTAAAGTATATTAATAAAATTCTAATAAATTTATGCAAAAGTTTATTTGGATTTATTTACTCATTTATAAGTTATTTATCTAAAGTTACAGCAAAATAGGGTCATTTTGCTGCATAAGATATGATCAAAATTTTTTGTTGATTATGAAAAAAAATAATAAACCTAAGAAATCTACAGTTTTTAAATCTCTTTAATAATTTTTAGAGAGCCAAAACATTTTTAATTAATTAATAATCCAATATAATTTTATTTGTGAAATGGACTTGCACTTAACGTACATACATTTTATTTTCTCAATGGAAAAAAATTAATTTAGGCATTTAGTATTCAGAAAGGAGATCTTTTTATCGTTACTTAAAATACTTCTTTTCCACGCGGCATAAAGTATGTGCGTTGACTTTATCTACTCGCTGTCGTTATACGAAATGCAGAATAGGGGTTTAATTGTACAATGTGACGAGATTTTATTAGTTTTTGTCCTTTCAGATTCTCCAGCTACGTAAGTGCTATTTTATTAAAATACAAATTTATTCAACGATTGTTTCAAATAGTCTTTTCCCACCACGGTGTGAATCTCTCGTTTTTTTTTTACTTTTGGTACAGACTTTTTCTCTTACGGCAATGTTATTTTTTACAAGTTGCAAAGAACAATAATTCACTTGCACAATATGATAAATATGTATGCTTATATTTATAACAATACTAGAATTTTATTGTTTAAATTGGTCTAAAAAGGAGCACTAATAAATAAAATATCAAATTAGCAAAAAGCTTGCATTTTCTGTTTATCCACAATTATTATCTTACTTTTTATTTTACAGGAGATAAACAATTAAATAACTAAATCAAAGCAATAACTTTTGCCAATTTGACATAAAAAAACACAACAGTGCGGTAGCACAAAAAAAAAATACGATGGCTTTATTCATTTGGATTTGTAATCCACGAGACGCATAAATATTTTTTTAACGTGTTGTCCGTATATTGATGAGAGGTCCGTATATCTATACGTTTCCATGGATTTTGTGAATCACGGTGATAATAATTATTAATCCTGCATCCCGAAGAGCAGATAATTCTAATGCTTTTGTGTGAGAATTGCCCGTAGGTATTTTTCGTGCATTCGTTTGTTTCGACAAAACAAACTTTCTCGCAACAGAAATGCTATGTTTTAACTAATAAAATTCGTAAAAAATATTCTTTATGTAGATGTGCATACATATGTATAATTAAAATGATTCAATAGTGTTTGCGCATTAATAATGATTCCTGAGATGAAGTAATTGCAGAATACAAAAACCAATAATTTAATCCAAAATCAAATTCACAAATCTATGAGAAGAATTATGAATTCAGATGGAAAAACGTTTTTGCTATATTTATAATTGCGTAGAGTTATGAAAGATATAGGTACACAAACGATAGCTAGTCAATTGTAAACTACCGAATTTCAATATTCATTGATATGAATTGCGTATCACGGATTGCATAAACAGAGGTGCATCTATTTTGCAATTCCAAATCCGGATCTTTAAGCACTTTCATCTGATTGGTCAATCAACAATTCGCAGTTTGCAATCCAAATCCGATCTGTGTCCGCAATGCGTAGTAGGTTACAGGTTTTAGAGGTTTCAAATACGAATCATATCATACAGACACCCACACACACACACACACACATATATATATATATATATCGTCAATTTTATAAATTCATATTTAAAGTGACTTTATATAAGCAATATTATATTTTTGCATAAAAATCTTTTTTATTAATATTCAACCTAACAATAATTAGGTTATTAATTAAAAGTTATGTTTTAACTATTCGATTCGGATAAAATTTTATCGATTCGGTTTGAATTTAAATTCGAATAAAGAAGTGAAATTCAATTCTGTAAAAAAAACCGTAATTTGTACACATCTATCAATTTAAATAAACAAAATTTAAGTATCTCGAAGAAAACCCGTCTTATTAGAGAAAGGGTTAAAATGGTCGTGCTGGAAATAAAAGAAATAATAAACACGATGAAACTCTCGCGCGATTTTACAGCAAGTTTCATAAATTTATATCTTACACGTGCCTTTTTAGGTCAAAGCCATTATTTTAACTGCCCTTACAGCGGCCAGTCGGGGGTTAATGCGTCTCGTAAAAAAAAACGTGCTTAACTCCGACACCAAGTCGGGGGTCAAACTGATTCACGAGCTCGACATCTTGAGAAGAAAAAAGGGCTAAATGAAATTTCGACGGCAGCACCCGGAAACTGTCACGCCAGAAGTCAGGATAGCTCTCGTAATTACTGGAATCTGTTCAATTAGTGTTTGCTAAAAAAGAAGAATCTTCGTTTCTTCCGTTTCGTTTCTTTTCGTAAATTATCTCTTAATTTATTTGAGTAAATAATAATTTGTAATTTTATTTTAAATAAATTTTAATATTAACTTAAAATTAATTTTATTATATTTTTAAGTTTTAATATACTAAGGAAATAAAATGTAAAAGACTTTCTCTCTCTCTCTCTCTCTCTCTCAGTGATCTAAAGATATTTTCCTATTACAGTAGAAAGTACTTTCGCTGCATTAACATTCGAATTGTTTTCTATTTCTGTGATCGATAAGCTCGCTGATCGCTTTGTGCAGATTAAATATTTGCAGAGAGTCATCCGACCGGAGGCGGAATTAAAACGGCAACTTTCGAGTACGCGTGCGATAACTTTTCTCTCGTAGGAAACTTGGACTGCGAGCGGAAACTTCGAATGTCATTTCTTGAACTCGTTACTTGCGAAACTTCTTGATTACGAGAACAATTAGCGTCAATAATTAAAAAGTTGCCGGCGACGGAGAACGCGGAAGAAATTCGAGGAAAGGCTACCTCGCGAACGTCTTCTTTGAACGCGGGGAAACAAAGACCTCTGACTTTCCTAAGATGTCAATGTAATCCTAGTATTGTGCACAAGTTTAATTTAATTTGTCACTGAAGAAACAAGAAGGAAAAACGGATTATAAACTGATAAAAAAAAAATTATTTTGTTCAAATCATCCATAATTTGTAACGCTTTCGTTTGTAACAAGTTGAGTTTTGCACATCAAATTCGACTTAAAAATTTCTAACTTTCAAATACCTGAAACAAATATTGAAAGAAGACAATCAAAATATCAGTAAACATTACGTTTAAAAAGTTTTCTTCAAAATTTATTGATCATAAAATAATTTGATCGTCATAAAACATACATATTTCTGTGAGCATATATTTTGTTATATATATTTTTTCCTTACCAATTGGTTTATTTGTTGGAAGTAAAATTTTATTTTGCCATATTCAAATAAAAATTTATTTCAACGAAATAAATTTGTATCCCACAAATAATTCTTCAAGTATCTCTTTCTCAGTGTGTCTAGCAAAGTACGATCTCTCTTGACATCGCATAAGTTTTATCGAGGCGTAACGTCAAGTTTAGCTTCGAGATATTGTCTCGTATTTTGTGACAGAACTCGATAGAAAAAAAAGGAAGAGAGCTGTATTGAAAAACTCCCGCAATTTTAAAATCATCAACTGAAAGCGTTACAAAAGCGAGATAGCTAAAGTAATTAAAGAGAAACTTATAAATGTATTACATCAGGTATTGTTCAATTTGTTGCATCAAATTATTATAAACCGTTTGGGAAATAATAGATTGGAAATAAACGACAAATATTAAATCGTTTATACTTTCAGAAAAAAGTTCTCGTCGAGCTTTGTCGAAGTTGCACATTGTGTTTCTTTAATTACAGCTAAAAATTATAATAAGGCAAGGTAGTTTTAATTTTCATTTGCAGTTATATTTTAACTTTCTCTGTCTGTGATTTGTCTGGGTCTTTTATATCTATCTTAATTTTTTTCCTGTTCTAGACTTAAAAAAACATCTCTATTACATTACCAAAGTTAACTCAAATGTTAAAACCTTTATTCAATAAAAATTTGAACAAGTCTGTGAAATTATTTGAGAATAAAATTTCGTTTGTCAAAAAAGACTCAGATTGCAGGATCAATATTTTTTTACACTCAATTAATAAGGAATTCTAATCAGATTTAAAGTTCCTTTCTTATCGTAAAGAAGCTTTGTTTGAGAAGACGCGATATATTTATGCTATCCGAAATGATATGTCGAGAACGCGCTCCTTCCGAATTCCTCCCTTTTGCCGTTCCAACTATTTTATTCGCCACATCCTCGGTATTCAGCTAACGTTTCGACCGGCAGAAAGCTTCGTATAAACAGGAACATGAAATTACCGTTCAACTTGAGCCGCCGCGTTTCTTCCAACGGATTCCGGGCACCCTGCCGGGTCTTCCACCCTCGCCACTCCAGAACACTGTTCACACACCGAGAAGACCGAAAGAAACTACCCCGAGAGACGGTTTTTATCGCGGACGAAGCCGGGAGCGCGAAAATTATCAACCGGTACGAAATAAACTTTGCGTATCTTCGACGTTGACGACGACGAGGACGACACTCCCCACCCTCGGCGGTTCGGCACGTACTCTCTCGCCACCGTTGTTGGGAAAGCAACCCCGCCGCGAGGCAACCCCTCGGACCGCCCTGAAAATGACGCGCCGGCACCGCCAGGTCGCGCCACCGCGCGGCGACGTTGAATCGATCGTCGTGACGTCACGGCGTCCACGCAAGCGTCGCGACCGCCGCGAATAAATATATCCTCCGTCTCCGCCGCGGTTTCGTCTAGATGAAGAGATCTTGCGTCCCGAGAAGCGTCTCGAGAGTCTCTAATTACGTCCGCATTTTTTTTTTTTAATAACAAATAAAAAATATTTATATTAGACGGAAGGATTCTCTGTAATATATTATCCCCTGTAATATATTAAACATGCCAACTTATTTTATTTTATTAGACAAAAAATAAAATCAATTCTGGAAGATCAACTTTGCATTCATATTTCACGAATCTCAACAACTTTGTGTAGATTTCTTCATGTAAATATATACGTAAAATGTAATGTAAATAATGTAGTAAATAATGTAATAAAAATTAACATGTTAATTCCACTTTTCTTTAACGTTAAAGTGTGATTTTTGCAGCCAAGTTAAAAACCATTGTTATTAACTACATCTTAGTTATTAATAATTTATTAATAATTCTATAATTTATTAATATGTACTTGAGGATATGTATATCAATTTCATAAATATTTCTTGAAAAAGGTAAAGGAAAACCAAGACAATATTAAACAAAAGAAGTAAATTAAGCAGTTTATTATTATAACAGTATTGCTAAAAAAATTAATAAGTTAACAATTTTATATTGCGGGTTTTCGTTAAAGTTATATTAATCAAAATAGTTATTAGAAAAAAAACATTATATAAATATATATCCAATATTGTATCCAATATTCACTTTATAATAATTTAAAATAAGGTCAAGTCAATATTATATAAAGTTATTTATACTATATTTGCTCTTACAAAATAAAAAAAAATTGTTTATTATGTTCTGTTCTATATATATTATATAAATATAAAAATTAAACAAAGTATTTTTCAATAAATATAAAAGTAAACATTTTTATAGAAACATGATGTTAATAATAATAATAATAATAATAATAATAATAATAATAATAATAAAGGGATACCTAAAGAGAGAGCCAATGCACTACAACTTAAAAGGTTTATTGCGTGCTTCTTCTAGACAGTAAAGATTTTAAAAGAGATTAAAAATCTTTATATATGGGATGTGTGAGCTTGTACTTGTGACCTGTCGCTTACAAGCCCGTTGCATTTATATAAAGCGATGTAACATGCCAACATAGTATTAACTTTCTGTATTGTATAAACATAATAGATATTTATAGTACTTTTTAACTTTCATCTCAATCAAACCCATTTACTATAGCTTCTCGAATTTATAATATAAATCTTATTATACTTGATTGATTTATAACGTAAACCATCATTTCGGATATCTTCTACACCCTAGTTAATTGCAATAGATAAACATTATAAATTTGTAAGTCGTAACTTGCTTTTGTTATACAAATTGGATGTTGAAATTTTCGTATGAAAGATAAGTCTAAATTTTGGATCAGTAAAAATGTTTTCTGTGATGCTTTTATCTTGATGCTAAGATGTAAACATTCCAGATGTTCGGATTAGAAAAGATATTAAGTAGCTATAACAGATTTATGAAAAAAAAAAAAAGAAATATAGAATTTAATTTTTTAATTTTATTTCTGTATTAATTAAAAAGACTGATTAAAATATAACGATATATTCATCTATAATCTATACTGATATTGATAGTACTCAATGACTTGTGCAATATACCTTACAATGTTTGAAGTTGTTTACAAGACAATATGATATGAATATTTATGATATAAGTCGAGAATACATACATTGTTAGTTTACAACACCTCTCGATGTAGAAACATCGCGCATGCATATATAACATACACATATATATATATAACCACATAATTATAAAATGACTGTACATATTAACATCAAATTCTAGTTTTTTTAATGTGTAAATTAAAACAAGTTAAAGATTAATTTAATTTATTTAATATTTTAATAAACAATTAATATTTTAGAAAAAAATTGATAATTTTATGTTAAATTAATTTTTAGCAATTAGTAATAAATAATCATATTATAAAATTTAATTCTTTACCATGCTCTTTCTAAAATAAAAAATGTTATATTATAATTAACAAATTAAGTGCAATGTAAATATGTATTTCACTTAAAAATTTATTTTATGTATATCTATTTTATATAAATTTATTATAATATATATCTTTCTGTAATGTAATTGTAAAACGTATTAAAACGGTTACATTTTATATCACGGACGTATCAACTAAAATAATGTATTATCAAATAATTACAATAAAAAATTATTTATTAAAATTTGTCTTTAATTATTTAAAATTATTTCTCATTCTGTAATAAAAAGTTGTTGCTAATGCCAATGTTTTATTAATTAAACCAAATGTAATATGTTAACATTGTTATATTTATTTATTTATTTATAGAATTTTTTTCCTATCACAAATATCAATTGCCATCGTACTGTCTTTATATTTATAATATTCAAATTTTATTCAAAATTAGCAATTTCTAAGCTAAGCATACAATTGAATTCTTAAAAAATGTTTCGTAACATAAATTTTGTTACGTGTTGAAGAGTATAAATTGAAATTAATTTCTTGCGCGTGCGTAAGGACGCGAAAGCTTTTTTTTATATATAATCTCATTGTTTAAACTTGTGCCTTGTGTGAAAGATCTGGCGCATGTTCAACGAGATGCGCCAGAATGATATGCGACAGGCATCGTCATCTCATCGTCAGACTGCATGAGGGCGAGGAAAAGGCAAGCGTCACGTCGCGATCGGCTTCTACGACGCGGAAAGGAGTCGCAGGACAATGCTGAGAGGCTGCTGTCAGAACGGACAAAGGCGCTTATCTTTTTGCATACGCTATACACAGTCTCGTTCGCCGCGTCGTCGTCGCTCTAACCGTGCCGCGCGCATTCGAGAATATATATCATATGCTAAATGGGAGCGCGTTTTCACTTCAAAAGACGTAACCCAAAGTTAGGTAACATCACAGAATGACATCACAGTTATGTGTTTATCGTTGAACAGTATGGTGCATCTATGTCACTAATTAAAACAAATTTTGATTAATAATTTTCAATAATAATAAAAATGACTATAAGAGTCAATGCAGTTAAAAGACAAATATAAATGATATCGTGTTATTGATTTGTTAATATTTTAGACAGTCCTATTTAAATTGAATTGCTTTTATCAATTAATTCCGACACATTAACGGAGAGTATAGGAAACATGTTATTATCGGCAATTTTTGATACATGTTAAATATATATATTACACAATTTATATATAAATTACGAACGAAAATATTCCGCTAAAAATACTATTCTTTTTCAGGTTATTATGTGCATAATATAGCTATATTCGATTCTTTTATCTTTACATATATTTAGATCGATTTTCTCGATGGCGAAGAGAGGAGGCTTTTGCGAAACCATGCGATAATCGTCGGAATATGCTCGACGTCTTTGTTGTAGGTTCTACGGGGTTTTCCTCGATGATAGCGATGAGGGTCGTGGAAGGGTCTCACGACTGAGTATATTGAATTTCTGAAAAGCGCGTTGGGTTTCAAGCGGATGATACGCGCTACGGGCTCGATTATGCTGAAGCAAGTTAGGCGAAGGGGGTCGGCCGTATCCTGAGGCGCATTTTCAGGGCGTATTATAGCAAACAACACCTTGTATAGCGCGTGATACCACCTGAGTGAAACTCTTTCTTAATAATTGGATACAGTGTAATATATTTGGATATTTATAAGGAAATACACGCGAGGGTTTCCCTCTTCTATACAATAACGTCAATCAAAATAGAAGACAATTTATCTTCATACAGGTGCTCTAATGTACGTTAAAGAAATGAAACATCTAGAATAAAATCGATTTTTGTGTTTTTTTAAGCGTATATAATACATTAAAAGGAAGAAAAAAATATTATAAACAAAATGTTATAATTTTAAAGGCCATATAAAAGTAAATTTTTTGAAAATGTTTTATTTTTCAAAATGTCTCTTTGTATCATTGACGACTTTAAAACTACGTTTCATATTGGATTCTGCGAGTTTTCTATCTCACGAAATTTAACTTCACCGATCAGGATGAGATCGAGGATGTTTGCGGATATTTGCGAATCGTTTCGGTGGATTAATCGAATGACTGACCGTGCTTTAATTCGATCGCGGTAAAAGCAGTCCACGGAGCGCTGAGTAATTGGAAGCGTCTCCGGAATTAGCCTCGTGAATTTTGCCTAATTAGAGGCCATAGTTGGACCGCGTGACAGTCATATCTACCTCGTGAGCAACGCGTGACTCACTTGCTCGACACGCGTGCAAACAGCGCGAATAAACCATCGAAGTGGTAAAATTTTAATTACTGAATTAAGCATAAATTTTAATTAATTCAAAGGAAGATTACTTTAAGAAAGTTAAATTTCTAGAAATGCAAGAGCAGAAAAGAAATTTGATGACAGAATTCTCGTACACTAAAAAAAAAAAAGATTGAATTTTATGATATTAAAATGTATTATTTCTGTCTCTGTTTTTAAATATTTAAAAAATAAAGGCAGAAACAAAATATCTTTATATATCTTAAGATTGAACACTTCTTTTTTGAGTGCAGAGAGATTGAAATAATATCCAGTCGTAACGGACGCGCAAGAAGTTCATATGTCACGGAAAATAAAAGGTATGATCAATGCACGGGAAAATGCATTCCGTGAAAAACACCTACGTCTCATCCTCGTATTTCTCTAATGGATTCAGTTTGCTACTTCAAATCTTAATTTGATGTACGCAGGCCGGAGCTTTGCTAATAATAAAGCTCTCTCTCGGTCAGTCGTGAGCATCTCGTTGCAAACACGGTGAGAGCGGCACGGGTGTGGCGGAACCGTAATGAACGAGTCACGACGCGAATCCACTTTGTGTGCCGGACAACGTTTAAACGTTGTCTAAAATAGAAAGTGCCTCTATGCTAAATGCATTCAGAAGGTTAGGCAGAAGCTGTGATTTGTAGCCGCACGAGGGTAATAAATGAAATGAGATTAACTGTGAAAGATCGCGAAATTTCACTCGCATCAATTTCCGCATTTTATAACATCAAATATTTTTTAAGTTACGATTGTTTTTAAGTTATTTCCCGTTATAAAGGAATTTTGTTCAAGTGAGTGGCGCACGACAATCGTGAATGCAAACGCAAATTTTATTTATCTTAGCGATGATTTTAACGAAGATTAATATGATGCATCGGAAGACCGGGAGATGTAAGACTGCGCGAGGGTGACGGGCTTTTCACCGAAAAGCTCGCAAGAGACTTAGACCTGAGCTTTCTTGATCAATACTCGGCGCGCGCTCGGCGTCGCCTGCACTAATTTATCGTCGCTTTCTTGCGCGGCGAACATCGTACATTTTCGCACTTTCCTCATCCATATTTCATTCGATAAAAAATGATCTATCCAGGTTGGCAATCCAATAAACTTTCACGACGTCTCTCGCGTATCGTGAATTGCACGAAACGCAAAGTTCACTCCGACAAAGCTTCCTAAATATCTTTTTCGACGCGATTTGATTTGTTTACGATTTCTTGAGATCTCGATAATCTTAGTTTCCTTGCGACATCAATAGAATTCAAAAGCAATGCTATTTTAAGCGTATTACATTATAATAAATTAATTTGTTGTTACATTAATATTATTTCATAATAATGATAATATATACAATTTAAATGAGAAGAGTTAAATTTTAACATATTAATTATGAAATGTAATATATCGTGCTATATACAGTATTAGAATATTATAAATTCATAAAATTGATCGAAAATAGAATTTAAACTCGTTAATGCTTTCCGATCATACGTTTTATCTTTTTGTGATTAAGTTAAATCTATTTTTAGATTTTTTTTATAGAAGAAAGTTGTAAATAAACTTTTATTTTTTAAATCATCTCTTGCAGATCGCGTTCTTGTCAATATTAATACAGTGCAATGTTGACTTTCCAAGAAATAAAGGAATGTCGTTTCAGATGGTTTATATTAATATTGACAACCTTTCTCTATTATAACAATAATAAGTTGATGATCCCAATTATAGATTACATCCATTTAAATTAAAATACTGTTCATTACTTCGTTTAATTTAATAAGCAAACATTTGGAAAGTTGTTAATTTCAATGTAAACAATATTATAATTTCAAAGAAATATTATTATATATTTAATAAATCGATTGTAAATTTTGGAAAGATGTTTATGTATAAGCTCTCACTATGAGTCGGCATAATTAAATACTAAATAATGTTAATGTATGTTAATAAATGTTTACGTATGTTTTTAAATGTATGTTATTTTATGTTCAGTGTACTAAACAATCCATTAAAATTATGAAAAGTATCATAATTTCAAGGAATTGTTGTATACAATGATAAAAGTATTTAGAGAGCTTATTAGAAACATTGTTAAGATAAATGTGTGCTTTTTTTCGAAATATCAACAATTAAAAATGTGATTTCATATTGCAATAATTACAAAAAATGTAAAAATGTTTTTCTGTAATTTTATTAATTTCATGAATGTTTGTAAAATACTTAATTTTGTAAATAATTAGGATTTAACGCATAATTGGGACCATAATCTTATATTTTGTTATAATAATTAAATATTATAATATTTTATGTTATATAATCTGAACAAAGAGATTTAATGTTCTTATATATTAATCATAAAATATATAATACCACTAAATACATGTTAAAATATTATAAATTTCTAATAAAATTTATCAAAAACAATTAGTTAATATTTTTTAATTGTTACATGAAAAAAAATATACAAGGACTTACCTGTCATGCTCGTGACCATAGGAAGGATTAATCCTACGAGCATAGAGAGACGCGCCACCTTCGGACATGTATCCGTCACATAAGTCTGAAAGAGTTCTACTGCCAACGCTCATGCCGCCTCCGCGGAGCACCTCGCCATCGCTCAGGTAACCGGAAGCGACGTCTACGTCGGCGTAGTCGTGGTGACCACCGACATGATGATGCGACGACGAGTGCAGGACGGTGTACTGTCGGGCCGTGGCACGGCTTGGCAGAGTTTGCAAGCCCCGGGCTCCGGGTGTGTACCCACGCAGAAGAGGTTGCATGGGTTTCACGGTCATCTCGGCCTCATCGTCTGCCAGAGCACCGCACGTTGAGCTTTCCGACAGCACCTTCAAAAAAAAATAAAAAAATAAAATGGAAGATGTGTAAAGAAAATTAAATCATTTTTATATTTGTGCTTCGATTTTCATATCTGTCAAATCTTAAACTTGATTTTATTTTGAATAATCTGATATGACAAATTCCATATTTGTATTTTTATATTTTGCTTAGTTTGCTTAATTTTTTTTAAAGAATAAATGACTTTTTTCAAAATTAATACTTTGACTAAAATTTAAAGCAATTCTACAAATATGTACACGTATTCTTATAATTATCTTACAGTTTTATTCGATAGCCATCGTCTGAGAAAAATCCCAACACTGACCTTCTCCATTTGCTCAAACGTAGTGTCGATCTTGCGGTTAGGGATCGTCTTTATCTCGCTACCGCTTTCGCTGCTTGGCCTATAAATGACGCTACTGTCGCTCGAGTTACTCTGTCCGGTGCTGTTAGAATTGCTATGCGAACTCTCGGACATAAGGTCCGAAATACTCGGCATCGGCGACACCATCGCTACTGTGTTGGGATCGAGTTTGCGATGAAGAGCGTCGCCGCTTTTCGGCTTCGTTGTCGTTGGCATTCCGCTGACCGTGCCATTGTCCTTCGAAGGTTTTGATGTACCTTTTACGAGTGCGGTAGGTTTCGGGATGCTGGAACCAGGACTGAGACCGGCCGGATTCGGGCCGTGAAGAGGACTGTTTGAGCCTGCTAACGGTTTACTGGACCCAAAGTTCAGATTGCTTTGCGCAAGCGTGCTCGTCGATCCGTCTTCAGCATTAGCTAGCTTCTCGTCAGCTGCCGAATTCACGGGATTGGTCATCAGAGAGTCTTGTTTGTCGTTAGGTGCATCAACGGATTCTACTTTTTCCTCGCAGATAACCTTCTCTTGACTCGGCACTTGACTCTTCGATGGCGAGTCAAAGTTTTCCATTCTTAATTGCTGTTCGTGACTATCTTCGAAAACTTCTGGCTCTTTTTGTTTTACCGTGTGATCCTTGCCGTCTGATAAGTTCGCTTGGTTCATACTTAGAGTGCGATCAAAAGTATCGTTTTCGTGAACAAGCGTCTCTCCCAGTTCACATGGCTTGATGATACCGTTGGTATTTGCCAGAATTGCTTTCTGCATCACAAAGTCCTTGTTCAGGCCGTTTGGCGGAGGCTTCATGCTTTGCAAATAAATTTTTGGATCCGATATCTTGCCTGGAAGCTCCATCTTCGATCTAGGCGAAAGTTTCGTCGTCGGAAGCTCGTTTCTCAAGTTCACGTTTTTGGTGTCTTGAAGATTAATTTGTTTAGGAGGCGTCAGAACGGAGGGATTCGGTTTCGAAGGTTGAACTATCGGTTGCTTCACCAGTTCCTGAAGAGTAGGCGTTTTCTTATCACTCGGTAATTTGACGCCAATGCTTTTACTGGTAATTCTGACATCTTGTTCCATGACCGGATTATTATAGGGCGTCGTTAGCTTCTCTGTAGAGATCGGCAGACCTTTGCTCGTACGCGCGATTTTGCTTTGGGCTTTGCTCTGCTCTTTCCTGGCTGTCTTCGGGCTGGCCTGTTTCGCCGGTTTAGCCGATTGCAGTTTTGACTTCAATGCGCGACTCTTTGGTGATTCCTGGGCTTGGGCCTTGCTTTGATCGCACAAGGAAGTTGAACTGTCCGAATGTTCAGATCGAGCTGAGGAAAATCCGGAAGAACTGGAAGTGCGTTTCGAGACACCCGATGAAGTTTTCCCTCGCTCTTGATTTTTATCTTTGTTGTTGAAAAGTTTAAACTTATCTAATACGGAGTTCTTGTTCGGCTGAGGTGGCGGGGCAGTGTTTCCAGAATACGGTGAGGCCTGTTGCTGGGGCCTCAGACCTCCGTTAGGCCGGCCTACTGTAGATGCTCGGGGGCTGCAAATTAATTACAAAAATTCAAATTAAAAACACAAAATATCTAAAAAGCTTTTTGATTACTTATAAATTTAAATTAAAATCACAAATATTTTTTCTTATTAAAAAGCAAGCATTTTAAATAAAAATATTTAAGATTATATGATAATCTTGCAATAAATTATATAGCTACAAATACATCTTTATATTTCTTAAATCTTCATATTTCTATTAACTTTCATTGTCTACACTGAGAAAATATATGTGATATTTGCGACTATAATTGCATAGTAAAATAATTGTAGTCAGACATATTATTTTTATAGTAATTATTATTGTAATATGATAATAATAACCGTGTACCTATAGTGACTGTTTTATAATACAACTATATAAAAATCTCCATTTTGGTTATGACAACCATATCATACGTTGCATAGGCTAATATTATAATTATGAAAACTTTAATATAGTATAAATTTTATTAATATAGTATAAATAAACTATAATTTATATTATTGAATAACTATAAAAATATGATTAGGTCTAAAAATAATTAAATTATGTTAGTGATATGGTTACTGCAATTATTTTTTCTCAGTGTAATAATTAATTTAAAACTTTTTCAAATAATAAAATTTAATTATTAACATTTATACGTAAAAATATCTATCTTTTCAATGTTGATTTTACCTTGGCGTGGTAGCCGTAGGTTGTCGATTTGTATTCTGACTCCTAGGTTGCGGAATGAACGAGAGACCACCTTGAGACGGTTGCTGTTGACTTGGACTGGTACTTCTAGAACTACTTGCGCTGCCTACGCCGCCGTTTCCGTGTTTTAAACCTCCTGAAACAAGAAAATATACAGAATTATTAACGTTAGAATATTTTACTTACAATTTATATACAATTTTATTAAGAAAGGTATTACACGTAATCATAAAATTATTTGTCTCATAAAATTATTTATACATTTATAAATTATTTATATGCATATTGCTATTTGCAACATGTATGTAACGAAAAGAATATCCAAAATAATATAATCTTCTTAATTTTCTAAATAAAAAAATTTAATAAAAATATTGTATTGCGGTAATATTTCTGTAAATTCAAGAATAATGTCGATAATAATAGCAAACTTTGTCCATATTCTAATGTGCAACAATCTGTTCAATTTTTTAAATATCGAGTCTAATATGAAAGGATAAGAGCGAAAAATTATGGCTGATGTTTCTGTGTACCAACACAAGACTTATTGTCGTTGGTTGAGCCTCAATAAGACGATAATAATGGGCTGCATTCATTAAATGCGCACAGTCGCACGGCTGTTGCAGAGGGTCCCGCTCGCTGCATGTGAGTTCGAATGGTGCAGCGCACCGTAGACAAAATAAACCGTCCATGTTTACCGAGAGCGAGAAGATTAATCCGTTACCTCATATTACCACCCGATTCGCTATTCCTGAGTAATCGTAGACGTTGTTTCTGTCAAATAATCCGCGTCGGTACGCAATTCGCCGAGCGAGCGATATCTCGAAACATAAATACCCGTGATTAATTGTGAATACTAAAAGCATGTTACGTTACTGATAGTACAACCGGAAAGGGGATGGTTTGACATGAAAAAATAAGTCGAAAATATAGAATAAAAGTTTTTCATTTGATGCGTCTGATTTTTGAGATAATCGGGAATTTGAAAATTAGCACAATCGACACGCGAAATATAAAATATCTAGCTAAATTTATTTTGGATAACTAATACTTTTATGTACATGCGTAATAAGAAAACATTTTTATTCTACGTTTTCAACTTATTCTTCCATGTAAAATCATCTCCTCATTAATTATAGAACACTCTGTTTAAACCTCATTTTAGTTTTAAACATTAGAGTTTAAAGAGGATTAGTGATTTTATTTACATCTGATTGAATTAACCTTAGAAAGTTTTAAACATTTTTAATAAATTTGAAAATAATATCTTAAGAGCAATCAAAATAATTTTATAAAATTAAAAGTTATCATAAGTTAGAATTAATAGAATTAACTACATAAAAAATTTATTCGTTTTTGTTTAATTTATATATACATATATAAAAGTTATTGTTGTTATATATATTAAATAAATAAATAAGAAAACAAAGATTAAATTTTTCAATTCTTTCGCGATTTGTCATTTCGAGACTGCACGCGTCAGTTTGATAACAGCAATCGGTTTTCTTCATTGACTCGCTCGACAGTGATTTGCAGCAGTCACAAGTGCCCTAATTCGTCAACTGTTTCAATTACGTACTATGTGACACAAATGTGGTTGACATATAATGGGGGATGAAAATGTGTGTGAGCTCGATGATGTAAAAATCTTATGATGACCAACACAATTTTTTATCGTGTTTAATGTGACTATGTTTAATACGACTATATCCATCTCGTTTAATCAGTGCATTGTTCATTGCGATATCTTTAATTCTTTAGCGACAAAAAGTTCTTGCTCAGTCTATTAACGTATCAATTATACAATAATATATATTTTATATGTATCATTTAACTTTAAATTATTTAGTCGTAATAGAAATTAAATTAGTTAAAAATTTATTTTTACATCTTAAAATAAAAATTATAGCCTTATAAATTTTATAAATTATTAAAATTGTATATTTAATGTATGTGCACTTTAAAAAATTATATGATTATACAACGGTTTATATAAAAGATTATAATTGTACAGATTCAGTAAGGTTTCACAATGTTTCGAGATAAAAGCAAAATGTCATTCAGGATTAAACAAAGACATTCATTTGATTCTCGCCAGCAAGTAAAGATCGAATCTGTGTTCGAAGCGGCCCTATCGAAACCGCCAGTCACGGGGTGTCGTAATAAATTCGATTCCTTTTTTTATTCGGTGCACAAAGGAGGAGGAAAAGAGACAGACAGTTTAGGGGGGTTAAAACGTGACTGGGCATTCGCTCGCCTGTCACAAGAATGATTCATCGCGAGAGACGATCGATCTGTCGCGATATTAGTGACAGCAATGCGCTACAAATTTTTGAAGTAGAATCAGAGATGAATGCTGTCTCGACGCTTTAATTATGTTAATATTTTTCCAATCTATGTAACATAAATTGAATTGAAAAACACAACGCTGTCTATGAAGAATTTCTTTTTGCGAAGATAATAGAAATAGAAACAACAAGAATAATAAAAATATATCTTTATAAAGAATTATATACAAAAGAATTTAAAAAATGTTATATTTGTAAAAAAATTCTTTGGAAAAGTATTAATTGTGATAGAATGTTTAACATAATAAATTTATAAGAGATTAAGTAAATTTATAAGAAAATACTGTACCGCTGAAAGATTCCTTGTAATATTCAAGATTTCAGGTAGACAAATCTCTGGAATATCCTGAGTGAAAACAGAAATTATATCTACGTAGAATTTCATGCGAGAGAATCAATGGTCGTGACTGCACTCATTCACTCACTGCACTGGCACTAACGTGCAGCGCTCACGTATCCTCTTCTTTATTCTTTCATTGCTCCTTCCGCCCGAGATAAGACAATATCGGCCCACGTGGGAATGCAAAAGGAACGACCGACCCGATCGATACGATGCTAAACGTCGACCGTTGTTTGAAAGGTGATCATTGATTTCAACAGTAAGGATACAATTCCAAACGCGTGCGCGCAGATAATTTTTAAAAAGATTTTGAAAAACTGCTTTTAAGATTATCCATTTTTTTTAAAGCTCTGGACAATTACACAAAAATGATGACAATAGAATTTTGAAATTTTCCCAATACTTCACAAAAAGCGAATTAAATTACTAATTAATTAAATTTCTTAAGGATAATGTTTCGAAAATAATTCTACAACTTCCGAGACAACTTCCGTATTATAATTCAGATTATATCCAGTTATAATGTTTGAAAATTACGCTGTTCAGAATTAACAATAAGTAACGTTCGTAGTTGCAATTTGCATCCTCTCGCTCACGTACGGAAACACTCGTACTAACATTTTATAGCTCGTATACTCCCGCGCTGCAGTCTCCTCGGAATCCCCCAGACCCCTTAGTTTCGAGAGTGCTGTACGAGAGAATCACTGCAATGTGCACGTGCGTGGCACGTAGAGGTATTCATGCACCAGGAGCGCGATGCACGTCTACATTCACGTGTCTACATTTTATATACACACAGCCACACACATACACTAGAGCGTGATTGGCTGATCGAGATGATTGGGTAACAACAGCGATGATCAATTCTAAACTTATCATCATTAGATATCCATATATGCGCTCATTTGTTTGTACACCTAACGGCTGGGCCGGTTGTTCCAACTTTTTGAACTTACTTATCAGATAAATATGTGTCTGTCTTTATTTATTTAAGAACAAAATCAAGATAGACACATGCTTACCTGATAGGTAAGTTTACCAAGAAGTTGGAACAACTACGGCCCCGTAGTTATATATCTTACTATATTTCAATGTGTAAAACTGTATCACGTTTATTTTTCATATTTTATTCTTTATTTTTAAAATGTAGCTCGTCTCGGCTTTGCCTTCGATTTTGCGAAATTTTAAAATCGGTTGTGCGGTTCGCCCCTTCACGAGAAATCTCTTTTCGCCCTCAATGTAATTCACAAAATGTCTCTCGGGCTTTATCTGGACCATAACTCGAGACGCGCGGAAGTGAAACGGAACGCGATATTGCGTGTCGAGAATTTATTTGTGAGTGTACGTACGAGCTGTTCCCGTAGATGTGAAGCTAAGAGAACATTTATAGCACATAAGCGCGATAAGCGCGATCTACCCTTGAACGACTCTCTCAGATTGTCGAACATTTATTTTTGCTTTTTTTTTATATCGAGTGCCACTTCGATCCCCTTTTCGTTTATCGTAGATGGAATTTTTCTTCTCGCGAAGAGCAGGAGATAAAGATAATGCAAATGCATACGTCTCGTTACAGAATAATCAATGCAAAAAAATGATGTAAAAATTGCCTGGAATGTTAAGTAAAATAAGAGAAACATTTGCTTGATCGAGTTTTGCGAATATTTATATATTAGGAGAATCGAAGAACAATGTCGTTTTTTACGAATAATTTAAGCAATATTGTATAGTTTGTTTTATTTAATATAATTTATTATTTTTTATGAGTGTTATCCACTCGTTTATTAAGTTTAAAATTTTTTTTCTCGAAAAAGCTGACTGGCTCGCTTCGGTTTCGACGAAAAGAAGACGAATCTTCTGAGGCAAAATTCGTATTTGCATCAACGCATAAAAGTGCACAGCGATAATTACTCACCGATCGTTATTACCACAAATTCTTTCATCGTTATCAGTCTTCTTACTTTTTAATCAAATAAAATTTACTCTGACGTCGTGCAGAACCAAAAATAATCTTTAAAGGCGAATCGAGCCTAAGCGGAACGGAAGAGTAGAAGTGATTAGATACGCGGTTTGAGTTCAAGTTACATCTTGACCCAGCCTGAAAAGGCTGCTGTCGAGGATTAGAAGAGCCCTTAGAAGCTTCCTCGATGACTAAGCCTGACCTTTTTCAAGGAAAGTTCCGCTATCGACTAGCTGTCGAAGCAGCCAGCTCGACAACTGGCACGTGTTACATCCATCGCATCCCCCGCCTTTTATCCTGGCTACCAGGCCGATTAGCAGTCGATACATCGCGCGGGGATGGATCTTCCCTTTATCTCGATTAGAAGATTAGACGGAGATTAGATTATGACGATTGGAGATTGAGCACAACGGCGCATCCGTGAAACGGAAAGCGACGTCCGGATTTGGGGGATGACGGCCAGAATCCTTGACTCGGGATGAGATTAATGCGTTCCGATTCTCGTCGTCTCTAGCGTCTCCTTCATTGGCAAATATATCCTTGTAAGACAGAGCGTACACAGCGCTCACAAATTAATTTAGCGCCATTAGATTCTCCAAATACAGATTTACGTATGTGGATACTTTCACGATAAAAAAATAATGATACCGGCGCCCATTTATAAAAAAAAATACGACCTCTGGGACCTGTCACACCCCATGATATTTCCGCCTGATATTAATATAGTTCCGAACGAAGGGGAGAACGGCGAGATGCGGCGGGAAATAAATGAATTTTCCTCGCGGGCGCAAGGACACGGCCGGCAGTAAAGCCGATCCGATGCTACGCGAGAAAGAGAGAGACAAGCTGTTACACGCCGTCGTGTAATGAAGTTAGTCGTTCTTTTTACCGCGATCGCAAAACAAGTCTAGAGCGGAACGTAGTGCACGTTTACAGAGTGAAGAAGGAAAGAAAACGAAATAAATATCCCTTTCTCTCCCCTTTCCACCGTACGAGGGATGTTGTTCACAGCAGAGATAATATCAGGCTTCTAATTGACGGGAACGGCGATCGAGAGCTCGTTTCAATTTCGACCGTCACCAGCGGACTTTTTTCTCCTCTGTCTTCTCGCGCACGTGCGCCGAATTAGCACGGGGAGGATCTGCCTCGTGCTCCCCCCCTCCCCCCCCCTCGTCTCTACATTCGCGGATCCCCGCAAGCTAATCCCGTGGGATCAGCTCGAGTCCCAAATAGGCCGTGACTCACGCAAACCGCACATACTACGCTTCGAAGGCTCTCTTCTTTCGCCTGTCAATTTGTTTTTTCTCATCCCTCCTACCTTCCCCCTCCCCTCACGACTCAATGTTTGGTGACTTTAATTTCAAGCTAAGACTCGAGGGATCTCTCAAAAAAATTCCTTTCTGTAAGAAATCTAAAGAATGTCCGAGGAGGATCTGTTATCTTTGTGTAGTATAATTCACTAATTATGTTAACTTGACGAAATCTTCACACTGAATGAAAATGTTATTACGAATTCCTGAATGTAATACTATTGTCAACGCCTCACAAACGTACAAATAAATAGGGAGACGAATTGGGAGACTCCCAAAAATAAAAATAAAAAAGTTTAAAATTTGTTAACAAGCCTCAACTTTTTATAAATGTTTAAGAAAAATCATAATCAATAATATTTATTTCTATTCAAATTTATTTTCTACGTGTAATGAGAAATTATGCCGATATAATAGGAAAATATGATAGGATGTACAGATAATAAATTTTATCGCGCGTCGAGTAGAGCAAAGAAGGCATATCTCTCTTTCTCTCGCTCTCCCTCTTTCTCCCCTTTTTCTTTCTCTTCACAACAAAGATTAATGAAAAATAACGAAATTGCAAATCGTGATGGACACCGATGCAGGTAGAGGCACGCGAGCGTAACGGTGCGTCGGACGATGATGAGGCGCGATGATAAACGATGATGATCCCGAGGTCCGCGAGATATAATGTAGCTCGTATGTTGAACCCTCTTGTCCGTTTCAACGAGCTGATCCTGTTTTCTTCCTCCCTCTGGCGATCGTGCCAGGTGCATCGAATGTGCACTTCAGGAAGGTTCGCCATTAACCGAACGATAACGGAATCACCTGTCGCTTCGCGCTGGCCTTGATTGATTCGATTTTATTAAAAGAGAGTGATAGAATCTGATACAAAATTATAACACCAAATCGATTATATCAACTGCCTTAGTTTATTTTATTAAATTGTTAGTATAGTAATATATTTATTTTAATGACTATAATGTTATATGTTATACAATCGTAGGATTTAGATTCTTTTGTTTAGCTTCAGTGCAAATAATTTTTTATTCCTATCCTATCTAAAAAAAAGCATGTAAAGTCGATTGCTCGCATTTCTCGAAGATCATTGTTGTCGCTTTTCCGCGATGCCAATTGGTTCTCTCGCTGCGCTTACTTCGTGTTGCAAGAGTAGCTGTCATTGCAATTGAATTTTGACAGCTGTCAAATTTGTATAAATATTATCTATACATTTATTGTTGTAATTTATTTTTAAAAGGTAAAAAATAAAAAGTTAAGTAGCGTGCGCGAAGCACGCGTCTGTGGTGTCTAGTGGTATATAAACTTGAAATATTTTTTATATTCTTTGATAATAATGGTATAAATATTTATTTTAAATATTTTTATAAATGTTTATCATAATTTTTTTAATACCTGACAAACTCAGACATACAAATATGTACAAATAATTTAGCTTCCGAAACGGACCAATCTCCAATTTAGTTCAAACTAGAACACAACAATGCGCGCGCTTCGCGCGCGCCACTTAGCATTTTTATATTGAACATTGCACTTTTTTTTCTTCTGTAATATTACTCTCACACACTTTATCATATTTAATGCCCTTCTCTATCTCACGCTCCTTCTCCCCCTCTCTAAATTACTAATTATATTATTAATGATATTAATTATATTATTTTCATATTGTTCAATATTACTCTTACATTTTACTTTCTTATTTAATCCTCGTCTTTATCTCTCACGCTCTCCCACTCTCCACCCTACGCCCCTCTCTCTCTCTCTCTAAACACAAATTAGTAATTATATTATGTTTTCATGTTTCTTAATATCACTCTTACATACTTTCACTCCATACTTAATCCCCTTTAATAAATTAAAAATTATAATATATTATATGTAATGTTACCTGTTAATTTTCAATCAATTTTCAAAACTTTCATTTTCTGGCAAACTCTTTAGAAAATTATTGTACGCGTCCGGAACTATATGAAAACTGCGTTAAAATAAATAAATCTGTCGATATTCGATTAGCACTTCACGTCAAGCCCAAAAATTCAAGTTTTTCGGGCAAAATAATTGTTTAAAAAATGTTCTAATTAATTATATCACCTGAACTTTATAGAAACATATTGTAGGCGTCCCGAACTATATGAGAATTACGTTCAAATAAATAGATCTGTCGATATTCGAATAACACTTTACGTCCAGCCTTAAAAATTCACGTTTTACGGGCAAAATAATTGTTTAAAAAATGTTTTAATTAATTATATCACCTGAACTTTATAGAAACATATTGTACGCGTCCCGAACTACATGAGAATTACATTAAAATAAATAGATCTGTCGATATTCGATTAGCACTTGACGTGTAGCCTTAGAAATTCAAGTTTTTCGGGCAAAATAATTGTTTAAAAAATGTTCTAATTAATTATATCACCTGAACTTTATAGAAACATATTGTACGCGTCCCGAACTATATGAAAATTGCGTTAAAATAAATAGATCTGTCGATATTCGATTAGCACTTGACGTGCAGCCTTAGAAATTCAAGTTTTTTGGGCAAAATAATTGTTTAAAAAATGTTTTAATTAATTATAACACCTGAACTCTATAGAAACATATTGTATGCGTCCCGAACTATATGAGAATTACGTTAAAATAAATAGATCTGTCGATATTCGATTAGCACTTGACGTGTAGCCTTAGAAATTCAAGTTTTTCGGGCAAAATAATTGTTTAAAAAATGTTCTAATTAATTATATCACCTGAACATTATAGAAACATATTGTACGCGTTCCAAACTATATGAAAATTGCGTTAAAATAAATAGATCTGTCGATATTCGATTAGCACTTGACGTGTAGCCTTAGAAATTCAAGTTTTTCGGGCAAAATAATTGTTTAAAAAATGTTGTAATTAATTATATCACCTGAACTTTATAGAAACATATTGCACGCGTCCCGAACTATATGAAAATTGCGTTAAAATAAATAGATCTGTCGATATTCGATTAGCACTTGACGTGCAGCCTTAAAAATTCAAGTTTTTTGGGCAAAATAATTGTTTAAAAAATGTTTTAATTAATTATAACACCTGAACTCTATAGAAACATATTGTACGCGTCCCGAACTATATGAGAATTACGTTAAAATAAATAGATCTGTCGATATTCGATTAGCACTTGACGTGTAGCCTTAGAAATTCAAGTTCTTCGGGCAAAATAATTGTTTAAAAAATGTTTTAATTAATTATATCACCTGAACTCTAGAGAAACATATTGTACGCGTCCCGAACTATATGAGAATTACGTTAAAATAAATAGATCTGTTGATATTCGATTACCACTTGACGTGTAGCCTTAGAAATTCAAGTTTTTTTGGCAAAATAATTGTTTAAAAAATGTTGTAATTAATTATATCACCTGAACTTTATAGAAACATATTGTACGCGTCCCGAACTATATGAAAACTGCATTAAAATAAATAAATCTGTCGATATTCTATTAGCACTTGACGTGTAGCCTTAGAAATTTAAGTTTTTCGATCAAAATAATTGTTTAAAAAATGTTTTAATTAATTATATCACCTGAACTCTATAGAAACATATTGTACGCGTCCCGAACTATATGAGAATTACGTTAAAATAAATAGATCTGTCGATATTCGATTAGCACTTGACGTGTAGCCTTAGAAATTCAAGTTTTTCGGGCAAAATAATTGTTTAAAAAATGTTGTAATTAATTATATCACCTGAACTTTATAGAAACATATTGTACGCGTCCCAAACTATATGAGAATTACGTTAAAATAAATAGATCTGTCGATATTCGATTAGCACTTGACGTGTAGCCTTAGAAATTCAAGTTTTTCGGGCAAAATAATTGTTTAAAAAATGTTCTAATTAATTATATCACCTGAACTTTATAGAAACATATTGTACGCGTCCCGAACTATATGAAAACTGCATTAAAATAAATAAATCTGTCGATATTCTATTAGCACTTGACGTGCAGCCTTAGAAATTCAAGTTTTTCGGGCAAAATAATTGTTTAAAAAATGTTCTAATTAATTATATCACCTGAACTCTATAGAAACATATTGTACGCGTCCCGAACTATATGAGAATTACGTTAAAATAAATAGATCTGTCGATATTCGATTAGCACTTGACGTGTAGCCTTAGAAATTCAAGTTTTTTTGGCAAAATAATTGTTTAAAAAATGTTGTAATTAATTATATCACCTGAACTTTATAGAAACATATTGTACGCGTCCCGAACTATATGAAAACTGCATTAAAATAAATAAATCTGTCGATATTCGATTAGCACTTGACGTGTAGCCTTAGAAATTCAAGTTTTTCGGGCAAAATAATTGTTTAAAAAATGTTGTAATTAATTATATCACCTGAACTTTATAGAAACATATTGCACGCGTCCCGAACTATATGAAAATTGCGTTAAAATAAATAGATCTGTCGATATTCGATTAGCACTTGACGTGCAGCCTTAGAAATTCAAGTTTTTTGGGCAAAATAATTGTTTAAAAAATGTTTTAATTAATTATATCACCTGAACTCTATAGAAACATATTGTACGCGTCCCGAACTATATGAGAATTACGTTAAAATAAATAGATCTGTCGATATTCGATTAGCACTTGACGTGTAGCCTTAGAAATTCAAGTTTTTCGGGCAAAATAATTGTTTAAAAAATGTTGTAATTAATTATATCACCTGAACTTTATAGAAACATATTGTACGCGTCCCAAACTATATGAGAATTACGTTAAAATAAATAGATCTGTCGATATTCGATTAGCACTTGACGTGTAGCCTTAGAAATTCAAGTTTTTCGGGCAAAATAATTGTTTAAAAAATGTTCTAATTAATTATATCACCTGAACTCTATAGAAACATATTGTACGCGTCCCGAACTATATGAGAATTACGTTAAAATAAATAGATCTGTCGATATTCGATTAGCACTTGACGTGTAGCCTTAGAAATTCAAGTTTTTCGGGCAAAATAATTGTTTAAAAAATGTTGTAATTAATTATATCACCTGAACTTTATAGAAACATATTGCACGCGTCCCGAACTATATGAATATTGCGTTAAAATAAATAGATCTGTCGATATTCGATTAGCACTTGACGTGTAGCCTTAGAAATTCAAGTTTTTCGGGCAAAATAATTGTTTAAAAAATGTTGTAATTAATTATATCACCTGAACTTTATAGAAACATATTGTACGCGTCCCGAACTATATGAAAACTGCATTAAAATAAATAAATCTGTCGATATTCTATTAGCACTTGACGTGTAGCCTTAGAAATTCAAGTTTTTCGGGCAAAATAATTGTTTAAAAAATGTTGTGATTAATTATATCACCTGAACTTTATAGAAACATATTGCACGCGTCCCGAACTATATGAGAATTACGTTAAAATAAATAGATCTGTCGATATTCGATTAGCACTTGACGTGTAGCCTTAGAAATTCAAGTTTTTCGGGCAAAATAATTGTTTAAAAAATGTTGTAATTAATTATATCACCTGAACTTTATAGAAACATATTGCACGCGTCCCGAACTATATGAATATTGCGTTAAAATAAATAGATCTGTCGATATTCGATTAGCACTTGACGTGTAGCCTTAGAAATTCAAGTTTTTCGGGCAAAATAATTGTTTAAAAAATGTTGTAATTAATTATATCACCTGAACTTTATAGAAACATATTGTACGCGTCCCGAACTATATGAAAACTGCATTAAAATAAATAAATCTGTCGATATTCTATTAGCACTTGACGTGTAGCCTTAGAAATTCAAGTTTTTCGGGCAAAATAATTGTTTAAAAAATGTTGTGATTAATTATATCACCTGAACTTTATAGAAACATATTGCACGCGTCCCGAACTATATGAAAATTGCGTTAAAATAAATAGATCTGTCGATATTCGATTAGCACTTGACGTGCAGCCTTAGAAATTCAAGTTTTTTGGGCAAAATAATTGTTTAAAAAATGTTTTAATTAATTATAACACCTGAACTCTATAGAAACATATTGTACGCGTCCCAAACTATATGAGAATTACGTTAAAATAAATAGATCTGTCGATATTCGATTAGCACTTGACGTGTAGCCTTAGAAATTTAAGTTTTTCGGGCAAAATAATTGTTTAAAAAATGTTTTAATTAATTATATCACCTGAACTTTATAGAAACATATTGCACGCGTCCCGAACTATATGAAAATTGCGTTAAAATAAATAGATCTGTCGATATTCGATTAGCACTTGACGTGCAGCCTTAGAAATTCAAGTTTTTTGGGCAAAATAATTGTTTAAAAAATGTTCTAATTAATTATATCACCTAAACTTTATAGAAACATATTGTACGCGTCCCGAACTATATGAGAATTACGTTCAAGTAAATAGATCTGTCGATATTCGATTAGCACTTGACGTGTAGCCTTAGAAATTCAAGTTTTTCGGGCAAAATAATTGTTTAAAAAATGTTTTAATTAATTATAACACCTGAACTCTATAGAAACATATTGTACGCGTCCCGAACTATATGAGAATTACGTTAAAATAAATATATCTGTCGATATTCGATTAGCACTTCACGTGTAGCCTTAGAAATTCAAGTTTTTCGGGCAAAATAATTGTTTAAAAAATGTTCTAATTAATTATATCACCTGAACTTTATAGAAACATATTGTACGCGTCCCGAACTATATGAAAACTGCATTAAAATAAATAAATCTGTCGATATTCTATTAGCACTTGACGTGTAGCCTTAGAAATTCAAGTTTTTCGGGCAAAATAATTGTTTAAAAAATGTTGTAATTAATTATATCACCTGAACTTTATAGAAACATATGGCACGCGTCCCGAACTATATGAAAATTGCGTTAAAATAAATAGATCTGTCGATATTCGATTAGCACTTGACGTGCAGCCTTAGAAATTCAAGTTTTTTGGGCAAAATAATTGTTTAAAAAATGTTGTAATTAATTATATCACCTGAACTTTATAGAAACATATTGTACGCGTCCCGAACTATATGAAAATTGTGTTAAAATAAATAGATCTGTCGATATTCGATTAGCACTTGACGTGTAGCCTTAGAAATTCAAGTTTTTTGGGCAAAATAATTGTTTAAAAAATGTTTTAATTAATTATAACACCTGAACTCTATAGAAACATATTGTACGCGTCCCGAACTATATGAGAATTACGTTAAAATAAATAGATCTGTCGATATTCGATTAGCACTTGACGTGCAGCCTTAGAAATTCAAGTTTTTCGGGCAAAATAATTGTTTAAAAAATGTTCTAATTAATTATATCACCTAAACTTTATAGAAACATATTGTACGCGTCCCGAACTATATGAGAATTACGTTCAAGTAAATAGATCTGTCGATATTCGATTAGCACTTGACGTGTAGCCTTAGAAATTCAAGTTTTTCGGGCAAAATAATTGTTTAAAAAATGTTCTAATTAATTATATCACCTGAACTTTATAGAAACATATTGTACGCGTCCCGAACTATATGAAAATTGCGTTAAAATAAATAGATCTGTCGATATTCGATTAGCACTTGACGTGCAGCCTTAGAAATTCAAGTTTTTTGGGCAAAATAATTGTTTAAAAAATGTTTTAATTAATTATAACACCTAAACTCTATAGAAACATATTGTACGCGTCCCGAACTATATGAGAATTACGTTAGAATAAATAGATCTGTCGATATTCGATTAGCACTTGACGTGTAGCCTTAGAAATTCAAGTTTTTCGGGCAAAATAATTGTTTAAAAAATGTTTTAATTAATTATATCACCTGAACTCTAGAGAAACATATTGTACGCGTCCCGAACTATATGAGAATTACGTTAAAATAAATAGATCTGTTGATATTCGATTACCACTTGACGTGTAGCCTTAGAAATTCAAGTTTTTCGGGCAAAATATATGTTTAAAAAATGTTGTAATTAATTATATCACCTGAACTTTATAGAAACATATTGTACGCGTCCCAAACTATATGAAAACTGCATTAAAATAAATAAATCTGTCGATATTCTATTAGCACTTCACGTCTAGCCCAAAAATTCAAGTTTTTCGGGCAAAATAATTGTTTAAAAAATGTTCTAATTAATTATATCACCTGAACTTTATAGAAACATATTGTAGGCGTCCCGAACTATATGAGAATTACGTTAAAATAAATAGATCTGTCGATATTCGATTAGCACTTGACGTGTAGCCTTAGAAATTCAAGTTTTTTTGGGCAAAATAATTGTTTAAAAAATGTTTTTATTAATTATAACACCTGAACTCTATAGAAACATATTGTGCGCGTCCCGAACTATATGAAAACACCATAACTTTTTTAAAAACTATTGTACGCGTCCGTATCTATATGGGAACTGCGTTAAAAAAAACAGAACTATCAATATTCAACCAGTATCTCATGTCTAGACCTATAAATATAAGTTTCCCATCTAGATAGTTGTTGAAAAATACTTTTAAAATTTTTAAATTAATTAATTTTGTCTATCTGAGATGCCAGTTACACCAAATCCACGTGCGCAGACGTACACGCATATATACGTATGTTTTGTAACAAAAAATTATTTTTTCATTAATTTAATCATCAGAACTATTGATAGAACGTCTCTAAATGATTGGACTCTATAGATTTAGTCTTCTTTGTGGTCGTATATTCGAAATACGGTGAGATGCTATTATGTGATTTTGGAAGTTAGCATCTCATTTATAAAATTTTAATTAAAATAGATAATCCAACGGAACTATTGTTGATACCTATCAAGAACTGTAGAACTATGCTGGATGCAAGTAATTCTGCAGTATTTTTATGAGATGTTAAACTTTGAGATGCTAACTTCACACACGTTTAATCGGCATCGCGGAAAAGCGACAACAATACTTCGAGAGATGCGAGTATCGATGCCATGCCCTTTTTTAGAAAGGATTCTTACTTCTCCTCCCCCTCTTCTCTCTCTCTCTCTCTCTCTCTCTCTCTCTCTCTCTCTCTCTCTCTCTCTCTCTCTCTCTCATTCTCTCGTATATTTTTTATTTGGTTCTTTTTTCTTTTTCCCTGATTTTTTGTAATTATTTCAATCAACTATCAAAAGTGACAGTTTGACAGCTGAAAATGACACGAAGTGAAGAAAGTCACAACGCACTTAACAACGAGATAGCGAGACAGCCAATCAGCATCTCGGAAAAGCGGCAACAATAAATTCAATTTGATTTAACATCTCCTTTTTTAGATAGGATTTTGGAAATTTCATTTAGTGAAAAAAAACATGCAAGGATTTTTGGTGACTCAAAAAAAATTTTTTTTAATGTCGGTAAGTAGGAAATCCATAATTTGTAGACAAAAATTTAAATGTGTGTGTGTGTGTGTGTGTGTGTGTGTTTGTGTGTGACCACAGCGAAGCAATGTCTTTGATTACTTTTTTTATGGATGTACTTGTAAAATGAGTAAGTGTTAATTCCGTTACCAGACATTGTATTGAAAACCTGCAAACTCATGTGAACTTTACTTCGTTTGCAGTGTGCACATGGGTTAGCGACTTGGATGGGGTGCGTGCGTGCGTAAGTGAGTGAATGAGTGAGTGAGTGAGTGAGTGAGTGAGTGAGTGAGTGAGTGAGAGTGAGTGAGGAGTAAGTGAGTAAGTACGTGAGTGAGTGAGTGAGTGAGGAGTGAGTAAGGAGTGAGTGAGAAGTGAGTAAGAAGTGAGTGAGTGAGTGAATAAGAGTAAGTGAGGAGTGAGTGAGAAGTGAGTGAGTGAGTGAGTGAGTGAGTGAGTGAGTGAGGAGTGAGCGAGGAGTGAGCCGGGAGTGAGCCAGGAGTGAACCAGGAGTGAGCCGGGAGTGAACCGGGAGTAAGCCGGGAGTGAGCCGGGAGTGAGTCGGGAGTGAGCCGGGAGTGAGCCGGGAGTGAGCGAGTAAGTGAGCGAAGAGTGAGCCGGGAGTGAGCGAGGAGTGAGCCGGGAGTGAGCGAGAAGTGAGCCGGGAGTAAGCCGGGAGTGAGCCAGGAGTGAGCCAGGAGTGAGCCAAGAGTGAACCAGGAGTGAGCAAGTGAGTGAGCCGGGAGTGAGCCGGGAGTGAGCGAGTGAGTGAGCGAAGAGTGAGCCGGGAGTGAACCGGGAGTAAGCCGGGAGTGAGCCGGGAGTGAGTCGGGAGTGAGCCGGGAGTGAGCCGGGAGTGAGCGAGTAAGTGAGCGAAGAGTGAGCCGGGAGTGAGCGAGGAGTGAGCCGGGAGTGAGCGAGGAGTGAGCCGGGAGTAAGCCGGGAGTGAGCCAGGAGTGAGCCGGGAGTGAGCCAGGAGTGAACCAGGAGTGAGCCAAGAGTGAACCAGGAGTGAGCAAGTGAGTGAGCGAGGAGTGAGCGAGGAGTGAGCGAGGAGTGAGCGAGGAGTGAGCGAGGAGTGAGCGAGGAGTGAGCCGGGAGTGAGCCGGGAGTGAGCCGGGAGTGAGCCGGGAGTGAGCCAGGAGTGAGCGAGTGAGTGAGCAAAGAGTGAGCCGGGAGTGAGCGAGGAGTGAGCCGGGAGTGAGCGAGAAGTGAGCCGGGAGTGAGCGAGGAGTGAGCCGGGAGTGAGCCGGGAGTGAGCCAGGAGTGAACCAGGAGTGAGCCAAGAGTGAACCAGGAGTGAGCAAGTGAGTGAGCGAGGAGTGAGCGAGGAGTGAGCGAGAAGTGAGCGAGGAGTGAGCCGGGAGTGAGCCGGGAGTGAGCCGGGAGTGAGCCGGGAGTGAGCCAGGAGTGAGCGAGTGAGTGAGCGAAGAGTGAGCCGGGAGTGAGCAAGGAGTGAGCCGGGAGTGAGCGAGGAGTGAGCCGGGAGTGAGCCGGTAGTGAGCCAGGAGTGAACCAGGAGTGAGCCAGGAGTGAACCAGGAGTGAGCAAATGAGTGAGCGAGGAGTAAGCGAGGAGTGAGCCGGGAGTGAGCCGGGAGTGAACCGGGAGTAAGCCGTGAGTGAGCCGGGAGTGAGCCGAGAGTGAGCCAGGAATGAGCCAGGAGTGAACCAGGAGTGAGCGAGTGAGTAAGCGAGGAGTGAGCAAGGAGTGAGCCGGGAGTGAGCCGGGAGTGAACCGGGAGTGAGTCGGGAGTGAGCCGAGAGTGAGCCGGGAGTGAGCCAGGAATGAGCCAGGAGTGAACCAGGAGTGAACCAGGAGTGAGCGAGTGAGTGAGCGAGGAGTGAGCGAGGAGTGAGCTGGGAGTGAGCCGGGAGTGAACCGGGAGTGAGTCGGGAGTGAGCCGGGAGTGAGCCGGGAGTAAGCCGGGAGTGAGCGAGGAGTGAGCGAGTGAGCGAGCTGGCGAATGAACAAGGAGTGAGCGAGGAGTGAGCGCGTGAGCGAGCTGGCGAGTGAGCGAAGAGTGAGCGAGGAGTGAGCGAGTGAGCGAGGAGTGAGCGAGGAGTGAGCGAGGAGTGAGCGAGGAGTGAGCCAGTGAGTGACTGAGTGTGTGAGTGAGTGAGTGAAAAAGGGTGCAAGGAAGGGAGCAAACGAGCGAACGTAACTAGATAAATATGTAGCTAGGTAGTTAGGTAGCTAGGTAGCTAGATAGCAGTAAGTATGCAAGTAGGTACGTATGTTGGTATGTATGTATGTAGGTAGGTATGTAGGTATGTATGTATGTATAATTAAACTTTAAATTTTTTTATTTAAAATTGCAGAAGTCGTTTGATTAATGTAAATGAAAGAGAGAGAAAATCAAATTGCAATTATTATTATTTTTAAAGTAAAAAGTCAAATAGCGCGCGCGCAGCGCGCGCTTGTAATGTTCTAGTTTATATAAAAAGTATTATGCAGGTCAATATTAATTAATTCAGCTTTGGCTCTATAAGCATTTATCCTATCAATTTATATTAGTTTAAGATTGAGAGCCATTTATATGTATACGATTTTTTTTTAATTTATCTTTTAAATTTATCTTTTAATATTAATTAATTTAAATTAATACTCTGTCTCAATTTTTTAATATTCGTTTATTAATTTAAATTAATATTTTGTTTTAATTTATTTTTTATAATCATATAACTACTATATAATTACACATTTATATGATAGTTTTCTGGATTCTGCAATTGGAATTGATGTTCTCTTATGAATTAAATGAACATGTGCATTTCCCAGGGTCTCGACTTGAGGGTCCCGTTCGATAATGGCCGGCGATCAGGAGGGGTAATCGTGACGACAATAGGGCAGAGATGCGTGGGATGAAACAAGACAGAGTTAATGTCGGTAACAGCTGTCGGTACCCGCGGAACAAATAAACAAGAGAGCCCTCTTGAGCGAAGGATATTGCTCCATCTTTCGAATCGATGCCTATAAGCGCGTCGCCGTCGGTCACTCGCAAAAAACAAATTGTACGGGCCTTCTGCCTAGGCCATAGACTTTAGAAAATGAGAAGCAAAATTACACAGAGATTCAACCGTGAGAAAGTTCATATTGCTCTTCTGTAGAAAAAACATTTTCTGAATTAATAAAATATCTTATTTAACAAGACTTTCAAGTTATTATCATCTTGTTATTCAGTCTTCTTAAAATAACAATAATGTCATTTCGGCCGCAAACATCTCTAAAATTACATTTACTTCGAATCTTCATTACAGTAAGTGAAAGAAAGGGAATATCCGGTCTTTGTGATCGCAAGGAAGTCCGCCAGACTTGCGCGACGCATTGAATAAATGTCCAGCATAGAGTATCCTTTAAAAAAAAAAGGGAGAAACAAAGGAGAAAAACCCTCTATCTCACGAGTGAGAAAAAAGTTTGTGTTATTTCAGCCTCGCTTTTTATCGTCGCGAACTTTCGGCGTAGGACACTTTTCGCGGAGCCGTCGAATAAAAGACGGGAGATCGATGGGAGCGAGAGCAAAGATCGAGAGTCCCAAGGGAGAAACAGATGGAAAAGGATTAGGAGTTGGCGAAAAAGATCGATCGAGGAGAGAGCTCGGAAGCACTTTTGCGCCAGCAATTTCGCCTTTGATCAATCGCGACGAAGATGCTCCGAATGGCCGTGCTTTGACGATCACAAAGAAATCTCCAAGGAATTTGGAGATTCTTCGAATTCGATTGAAAGTTAACAGCGTTTGATTTGCTCGATTTGCGTTGTAACATCTAAGGAGATTGCACAGTTTCATACGTTTAGAATCCGACAGTAATATTACAAAGAGTATTCTTTTTTAACGATTAAATAATAATTTTATAGCATGTATAACAGCAATATGACATCTTTATTAAAACTAAAAAATAGTATGAATATTACTGAAATAATATAAATATTACAAAGATATCATAATATTAAAATATCCGCCAAAATAAATGATCAAAGTAAATAATCAGAGTTTAATCAGTTAAATAATAACTAATTAAAAAACTAATTAATAATTTTTTACTTTTAACTCAACCAATTAATTTCAAGTAAGTTAATTTTTAATTTAAACTAATTATTTTTAATTATTTTAAAATACATACTTTAATTTACTAACTTCTTTCTAAATAAAAAATTTATTTAAATAAAAAACATTATAAAAAAGTATGTTCCCATATAAAAACAAGATTTCTTTGTTAATTCATATATACTTAATTTAAAATAAAATTATATTTATTTGATAATTGTGTAATTGTTTTGTTATTGAAACAATTTAACTTTAAAACATGATGTATTTTAATTTAATATAAATAAAGCTTTTGAAAATTAACTATTAATTTAACTTAATCTCAACATAGTTAAAGATTGTTAGTTTTTTATTTAACTTTTAACATAACTAAATTAGTTAGTTAAATAAACTATTAACATAATTTAATTTAAGGAAAAAAATAAATTTATCCAATCCTGATAATAATGATGACATCATAATTGTATTATTATAATGTTTACGTAATATTGTATAGAATTAAATTATTTTAATATATTTATATTAGCAATTATTGTATATAATTTATTTACTTTTAACTCATAAATCCGTAAACAATATCTCGTTTACCAAATTGTAATATTTTAATAACATTTCAAAATCATATGTCACACTGCAATACAATATAAATATTATAATATAATTGACATATTACATGCTGTGTATACAAAAACATGTATACCGAAAAGGAGATATCTTTTCAAATTGTAAAAAGATTTTCTAAAGAAACTAAAAAAAAAGACCAAATATGGAAATCAAATGAAGAAGTCTCGAAGCGTCACAGACATTTCTAATATGATTCTTCATAACATTTTAAAAACGTGCATCCGTGCAAAAGGATAAGGAGCGCGTTTCTTCCTTACAATGGGGCGCTCATCAGGAGAATGGCGCGCAATCGACGTCACTTTTTTTTCCCCGTGTGGAACGAACGAACGAACGAACGAACACCCCGTCGCGTCAGTCGGCTGTCTCGTTTCATAGCGAGCTTCACAGCGCAAATTGCAATCTCCCCCTTTTTCTAGATTCCCTTATTTGTCCTGCCTGCTTGCTCCTATCTTCCTGTCCTGCCTGCATGCCTGCTTGTCTGCCGATTGCAGGATTTGCCCTCCGTTCTCCTTTCAGGAGGCGACCCTCCTCCTGAACTCTCTGTCACGTACACGTGTCGCGTCGTCTTTTTCAGAATGTTCGTTTTAAGCTGAACAAGTGCAATCTTGTTGATAAAAGTGCCACATAAAGAAATATTGCGTGACTGCAACTCATCGTGGGCGCGCACTTGGATTCTCGTTTTCAATTCAAAGATCTCATTGCACGCGAGAAGAAATACCCGTCCGCACTATATAGCGCAGATTACTCGACGTAGAACGAGCACACATATTACAATTCAGGCATACATTACAATTGGAAACCATGCATATTCAGGCATACATTACAATGCGAAAGATGCAAGAAAATCGTGAAACACGTGCAAGACCTGAATACAAAAAAACTTAAACGATAATAGAGAAAACGAAAAAAAAAAGAAAGTAAAAAAACAAATTTTCAAAAACTATAAAAAATTAAGTATAATACTAAACAACGTAGTGAAAATGTTTAAAATTAATGAACTCTTAAAGTCATCGGTCATATTTATATAGAAAATTTTGTACGTAATGGTAAAAAGAAATTTTTTTTTAAATAAAAGATATATCGATTCAAAACACGTTTCTTTAAAATTATCGGATGTCCGTCTTTGTTTAGATACACGTGAGCGCATTGCATGTCAAAGTGTATACGCATGCATATATGCAGGTACCTGCATTTCGAAAACAACTGTCTGAATAAAAAAGAACAATCAACCACTAGCTTTTGTTCTTTCGTCGCTTGTTCATTGTATTAATTTATTATTAAACCGCTAAAAAAATTCCCTATTGCTTTTATAAAATTGTTTATAACTTATATCAATATCTTCTCCACAAATAAATGCTTGATGCCGGACACATAAAATTTACAAAAATTATTTTATAAAACAATGTATACAATAAAACAAATTATACATATAATATAAATCATATAAATAACGTAACTTACAAAAACAAAAATAAAAATACACTTGAATAATAACTTATAGTTTTTTAGCTGTCAAACCAAAAATGAATTCTTTTGAAATTAATCACTTACGTAATTTCTCTAATTTCCAAGCTGACGCGGTCGCGTTGATGCTTACAAATCGCACGCGAATGCGATGGCCGTGAATAACGTGAACGACGGCAGACGACGAACTGTCGAGAATTCGATAATGGAAATGCGCGGCTGGACGTCGTCGTCGGAAAAATCGCGATGACACGAGAAGAAAAGAGACAGGTACAAGAACCCGCATAAAAAAGCCGTACCAGAAACAAGAAACAAAAAGAAGAAGATAAAATATGGAGAGGGGCAGAGAGAGAGAGAGAGAGAGAAAGAGAAAGAGAGACGAAGAGAGAAGAAGAATATGTTGGAGGAACATGTGCAACGTAGTATCCTGTGACGAAGAGAAAAAAGTATCAAAGGGAATACATAAGGGAAAATGTGCAACATATAGCGTTTCGTGCGCGAGGGAAAATGTGCGGAAGAAAGTATGCAACGTACACTGGTACATTCGCGTGCATGCACGAGCGAGATAGGGCGAGAGTGCAAGAGAGACGGATCACGCGAAAGGGGGGACGTAAAAGGAATGGCGAGGGATGGGAAAAAAATATCAGGGATCAGGTTCAAAGGTATTTCAACCCCGCGAGCGCTTTCTTTCACCCGCGTTTTCGTGACATGGAAAGGCGGGGGTGGCGTGCGATTAATAAAAATCCGCATCGCGCGGAGCTACGTATCCCGTGGGATGCATATTTGTGTCTCTCACGGGAAATGTATCGCGCGCGGGGAGGGGAGGGGGAGTGGTGAGAAGCTTACGGTATTTCTATATTCCGACGAAAATGTCGATATTTCGCTTTTGACAGTTCGCATTTCAGGCATTGATATTTCGGTCGCATTGCAGTCTGGAATCGATTTTGCTCGGTAGCATCGAATGGTGGAATTGTTACGCGGTTTGACGCGGTTTGACGCGGTCTATTATGCAATTATTAAACTTTTAACACCTGAAGTGAAAAAAATTGAGCGGGTTATATAGACGAAACGTAGAATAAAATTTAAAAGACTTTTTTTTGGTAAAAAGAAATTTATAATTAAAGTATACAATAACAGCTTTAAAAAGTTATGAGTACATTAAAAAGTGTATGTCAAAAGATTACTAATAAATCGACAGGAAAATTCAAGTTGCAACTAGGAACTTGTAGGAGACAAGTTTAAGTGCAACGGAGAGTCGAGAGATGCAAAAGTCTGGAGAGAGCGGAGGAGTTCGAGAGGGTTGCAAGTGTGGTGTTATGAGATCGAGAGAAACCTGGCGGTGACGGCTGAAAATCGCCAAAAGGAGGGAAAGAGTAGAAAACATCGCGCGAAGCAGCTGGAATACAAAGAGCGAGTTTTCCCGTCGCCGGGACAAAGCAGATTTCAACCTCCGCAACCACCCCAGCGACGAGGGGTAAGGTGAAAAGGTGCATACGCGGGCACGTCTAAGTGACATACGGATTTGCGAGATACTTGCGCACTTCTGTCGGCTTGAAGTTCAAGAAAATAAATAATAATTCTATGTAAATATAATTACGCACAGAGAGAGAGAAAGAGAGAGAGAGAGAGAGAGAGAGGGAGAGAGGGAGAGAGAAATTTCATTCTAGAGGCAACGGAACAACCGCGTTTACCATTCTGCATGCAAATTAATGCAATAACGTTCAATGCGATATCACTTCATTATATCTCTGTATACCTCGTATATCGATGATGGGGTTTCCCTTCCCCCCTCATGCTCCATGCGATGCTTTGCAGCACCTTGTGTTACGTGTATATAATATCGACATTGCCAATTTAGGATCGGACGTGCCTATATACTCCGTCCTACAATTTCCACATATATTCCGTGCTAACTATCATATTGAGAAGAATTACGAGTTATTGGAAATGGGATTGTAAGGAAAATCACCAATGAAGCTAACGATGCGACATAAAGCTAATTAATATTAATGCACAAATCGCCATATTGTAAATTAATTATATTATTATTTTTAATTTATTTTCTAAAAATAAAAATAAGTCCAATAACTGATAATTATATATTATGCACATTTCCATTATTTATTTCATGTTGCATTAACAAACTTAGTAAGTTTTTAGTTAAGGGTTAAAAATTAAATGTAAATTTCTCATTTCTAATATGATTTCTAAAATATTAAATTAGAATAAGCTTGAATCCATTTTGCCATATCAATTTGATTTTAGGGTATTTCCTTCAACGCAATAATTTTATTTATCTAAACATTTTTTCTGTCGAAAATATCTAGAATTATCTAATTTCATAATAACTTGTTGAACTTGTTTTAGAGGAGATTTCTTTTTTTACCGATTTCAAGTTCAAAAGAGGAACAAAAGAAAAAAAAGAAAAGAAGAAGAAAGGAGGCAAGAGATCGAAGACCTTGCAAAGAAGAAGAGGCGCCACTTTGTGCTAATAATAGCACAAAGTTATTTATAATTTCAGATCACCCCGTTGCGCCGATGATGCACATAACTGCCAGTAAAACGTTGACGATCGCGTCACATTTTTACTATGTAACTTTTTTCTCTCTTTCATATTATCGCCGTCTTTCCTCACTATCTTCTTTGCGAACTCATGTTTCAAATGAGCGTAGCGGGTTCATCGAGGGAGGCTAATTCTCGAAACCTGTACTGAACCGGTATCCGAACGTATAAGATAGTATTTTTAACTCGCGCGAGACTGAAGGAAGGCGAGAGGAAGAGAAAGATTTAAGGATCCCTGAACGTCCATGTTCAGTGATGCTCAAAAGATGTATTACTTTGACTAGATCTTGAATTCTAAAAATTTACTGATAAAAAAACATATAAAATGAAAAATTTATTTAAAAAATAAATAATAGAAAAATAAAGATATTTCGAGAGTATGCGCATAGAAGGCAGTATCTATATCAAAGAAAAGTACCTTAAAAAATGACAATAAATATTTACAAGTACGTGAATTGTATATTTAAAAGTTATAACTGTGTATAATGATAGCTAGAATTTATAAATATATAGATTATAATAAAATAAAAATGTTAAATATTATTAAAACAAAGTCAAAAAGAATTTAAAATAATTATGTGCGTGCATGTCTATAAATAAAATGTAAATTACGTGATTTCTTTCAATATTTCGCGTTTAAAAGTGCTTTTGTAATATTTGAGAGTTTCATTAATTTACACATTTCCATGATTTTTAAAAATTTTATTTTTAAAATTTCGCTAAGTCGAAATGTACTCAGAACAGAAACGAAATTTTTTTTTAGAATTGAGAATCTCTGTAGCTCTGATGTTTCGGGGTTAAAGACCGGGTGCGGCAGGTCTTACGTGTGCTCTGAGACTTCAATTTTCTCTCGTTGTTCTCCCCCTTCACTCACCCTCTTTCAACCTCTTCTCTTTAACGCCGATCTTTCCGCGCTTTCTCTTTCTCTCGAGAGAGTCTTCCTCCTTTTTCTCGTACATACGCGTATCCGTAGAACGAAAGACAGTTTATAACGGAGCTGACGAATGGTCGAAAGGAGTCCCTCAGTTCCTCTTTTTTTCTTTCTCTTTTTCTTCCTCCTTTCTTTTTATTTACCTCCGTTTGTCTCTTTGGGAGATTCCCGTGGGATTACTCGACTTAGGGTGATCTCACAACGCGCACGTGCATCTAGAATTAAATCTCGTTTACGAGTAAAGTTAAACAAACCATGAATTCCGAGAAATATTAATTGTTTCTGTTACAATAACAAATATTACTCATATATACGATAAATATTACGAGAATACCGTCTATAAATTCACAAAAATTGTTTATTTTATTAATATAAAATTTGAAATAATATCTAAAGTAACTTTTTATTTCTTTCTTTTTTAATGCAGAAATTAATATGCAAAATTTTAATTGCTATAACGTCCAGGAGTTAGTATTCTTTAAACGTGGCTTTTAATAAAGCGCTCGGGACTCTTTTTACCATTCTGGAAATCTCTTCCGGAAGTTTTACGATAAATTATAGAGATTAAATTAAGTTCAATGCAGAGAAGCAGAGAAAGGAAAAAAAGACAGAGAGAGAGAGAGAGAGAGAGAGAGAGAGAGAGAGAAAGCGAGCGAGCAAAAGAAATCAATACACATAGAGATAAATAATACATAACCCTATCTAATTAAAACAAACGTTGCTCTGTATAATGACAGTGATATAACGAACGCATACAAATGATTATCTTTAACTCAACAATGTCACACGAACAGATCTTTAGACATATAGTTTCTCGGAAGCCTATGATACTTGTGTGTTATATATTTTAAACAAAATATTTAAAAAACAATGTTATGTGTACGTAAAAAGATTCTACAAGTTAAAATAACTGTATGTAAAAACAGAATTATAAAATAAACATTTTGGATGATACAGAATACTAACGAGCATAGTGTAATAAGATCTGAAAATGAAAAAGATTATTTAACATTCTATACATTTATTAATATTTTCTTTCAAAAATGAAAAATCCTATTAATCAGATCAAACCGTTTATAAGAAGTCGTATTATCAACAGAAAGGTTTATAGATTTAAAAATAAATTACAAAAATGTTCTCCTAATCCATGAATACATACATTTATATCAAAGGGAACAAGTGATACAAATCAAGATCTTGACCTAGACGCCTAGACAAAGTTGTCGTCTAGGCTGTTAGCTACGGCAATGCGACGAGCGGTAGATAGCCGAGTGGAAAAAAGGGCCTAAAATAATATCGTAAACCATGACGAGAGAGAAGGGCCAGCCGTTTCGCTTATCCGCGCGCGCACGTGCATTACGACCGGCTAGTTTGTGTACGACATGGAAGTCTATTTCGAACGTAGGAAAACGCACTCTGTATCCAGACACATGGACACGCGTGCTTTGATATCGTCACGATATATGGAGAATGGAGAAAGAGAGAGTACAGCATCCCCTCATAAAGCCCCGGTTCAGAGGTGCCCAACTATGTAAATAAGTGATAAGAGCACGGAGCATTTTTCTCTCATTATTGTAGCAATAAATTTTATTGTAAGAAAAAATATAATTTAAAATTTTTTAAAACAATATTAAAATCTACAAGATAAGAATTTTTAATTGTTAAAAATATCAATTATTAATATTATCATATTGAATTAAAAAAGAAGATATTTTATGTTCATAAAATTATTTTCTATATTTTTAAAAAATTTTATATATATATATATATGTAAATTCAATATTTTGACATACTTCTCTTTATGTGAGATGTATTTTTATAAATTTAATAATAAAATAAATAAAAATATTAAGTATAATTTAATGTCAACATATTATATATTATATAGTTTTTTTTTACTTTTACTTCCATATCCTTAAACAAAAAATCTCATAACGATGATGCGTTGAATATAAATGAAACAACATGAAATAAACGACTTATCTCGTTCTCATTGATCGCTGTAATGGCGGCCACCAGGTTCCCCGTAGAAAAGGGAAAATCGTAAGACGCAAGGACCGGTTAGCATTCGCATTTTTAGCAACGACCCGCTAAGCAATTGAATCAAAGAGCTGACGACTGTCGAGAACACAGAGAAAGACTCGTGCGTGTATTTTATCGCCCTCTCTCTCGAAGAGAGTCCGATCCTCACCTTCACTTTCTTTTTCTTCATCTCCCGGGAATCTTCATTGTCCCGGGAAAAGGCTCTCGAAGTTGAGCATCCCTGTAAATCGGATGCCCGAGCACATCTGGCCGTGGAAACGCGGGAGTTGAGAGTAAAGTATAAACTATGGGGTGCCACCCCATCATGTAGGGCCGGAGAACACCCCCAGTGGATTTCCCCCCGCTTCCACCTCGTTCCTTTCGTAGGTAATATCGCTATACGTATGCGTAGCGTGTACGCAATAGAGAGGATAGATGATCACACGCATTCGTGAGAGAGTACAGGGAGAGCAGAGAGACGAGGGAGGGTAGACAAAGAAGATTATTCATCATTTCGGAAAAGACTAAGTACAGTTAAATAAGATAGACACGGAAGAATGATGATAAGAGCAAATACGAGTTCTAAATACGTTAAAAAAAGCGTTAAAAATGGAAAAATTAATATCAAATTTGCCTTTCAGATTCAAGTCATGAATTACAGAGAATATACGCAATCTTTATAATCATTTATTTTTTCCCAGTCAACTGTGTATATGAATCGTATGAACATCAGAAACGGAAAATATATATGTAGATAAACGCTCGCACGTACGAAGGAAATAAATGAGCGACAAAAAGCGTACGAGAACGTATGTGAAGATGATGCAATCGTACAAACCGCCATATATATATTCGCAATAATGGGGGAGATCCCATAGAGTTTTCATGGTGGTCCAGGATCTCCTGCGACAGCCAGAAATGCGTAAAGGGTTGCTAAAAGCCTATTCACGGGGCTAATGGCTAATGGGGTGTTCTTAACGCGGGTGCCCACCGCACCCTATCGTTCTTTGCGTCTCGAGAGAAATGTGACTTCAAAGAAAGAATCGTCTAATTGTTTAAAGTGAGGCAAGTAAACCCATAATTTTGCGTATTTTTACAATTATCGACCCAATTTTAAATCCACATTATCGCAATAGTCATAAATATTAATTAACGTTCACGCGCTTACAGAAATAATTTAGAAACTTTTTTATTTAACAACAATAAGCTTAGGAAATGTCAAACATAAAGATGAGAGTCAATATCGGTCTCAGTGTCTAAAAATAACTTTTTTGTAAATTATTACAACCTCTAGTTCATTAGGCACCGCATATTCATCGATCTTCAAACATATCCTTAATTAAAACCAGGATATGTAATATCACAAATTAAATTAATGAACAATTTTAATAATACTAATGCTCACGAGCATCTTAAAACTGTAAAGAATTTATTGCGAAATATAACATCTCAGGATTATTTTTTATTAATTTAATTTGTGATATTGCGTATTCCGACCTCGGCTAAAAACTGTTTGAAGATCAATGACTATCTGGCGCGCAATTCAATTAATTTCAGATTTTGATATATGGATAAAAAATAAAAAAAAATCTAAAAATTTTACAAAAATATTTAAATTGTAAGAAACCTAGAAACAAAACAATTTCTGCGGATAAAATTCCGGCAATGATATAACAAATAATTTGAAAAAAGAGAGGAACTGGCTGGGACTATTAAAAAATATGATAAACAATATTCGTTTACTAATTTGTTTGCAAAAATGTAACAAATGTCACGCTCGCACCGCAAAATAAATAAAATATTTCGTATTACCGCAATTGTTTGGCATTGTTAAAAATTGTAACATTTATGCTTTTTTAATTCTTTCTCGATTATTTTCCACTTTTATTCATAGCATTTTTCGTTATTTATTTGTCGTTCAAAAACAAATTTAGCTGAGTAACGCGGGACGTCAGACCAATCGGATGTTCCTCTGGCAGTTCCCGATGCATTACAATTTAAATTAATATTTTCATATGATGTATAAGCGAGTAACAGATATGTATAACAAATTATTTTAAAAAGTATAATTGATTTTTAAACAAAATAATTTTATATAAATTTGTAATATCAATTAATATTTAAAATATAAATTATTAATATTAATTAATCTTTAAATACGTGTATGACAAACTATATATGCGCGTATTATTTAAAAGAAACTCTAAACAATTTATTCATAATTGTGATAATTAAAATGTGTTTTATTATATTTTGTTTATAGGATACAATTAACCTCTCTCTATAAAAACATAATGTTATTTAATAAATAAAAACTTTTTGGATTAGAAAATAATCCAGAATTAATTAAATTAAAAACAGAGAGAGAGTTATGCAAATTTATTATATAATATAAAATTAATTATATTATATGCAATGTATCAAATAAATTTTCTGTCCTCCTACGATGAGGATAAAGCTTTTATGTTTTTCTGTAAAACACAGGAATGTTTGAAAAGTTTGTGACAAGGGAGTGAGAAAGATGGGTTGATGGAACTTACCGAGTTGTGATTGATGCGTCGGTGCCGGAGCTGGTCTGACTTTGTCCGGAGGGCATCTTCTGGTGGCGGCGACGGTCGCAGGCAGGGGTATACTCGTGCCACCCCCAGGACCACCCCCCGCGCCGCCAACTCCCGACGACTGCTTGTTATAGGGCGACGGCAGCCTGAAATAAAGAGGAATTTTGCTTGATGTTTCATGGTCTTTTGATTTATAAAATGTATCATTGTTTAAAAAATACAAAAAATGTATAAATTGTAAGCTTTTAAGATATTTCGACATTTTTCTCTGATAAAAAAAATAATCGTAAAAAATTAAATATAAAATAATAAATATGCGACAATATAATGTAATAAAAGATGAACTGTATAATCAATAATATAGCATTTAGAATATAAATCACGCAGTGTTTTTCGTTGCATAAAATTATCCTTTTACATTATGTTTGTTCTAATTTGTTCGTTCTCTATATTTTCGATGTATTTCTATAATTTATTATATATAAACTTACATTAAAAAAGTATAAATGTAAATTGTAACAAAAATCCCAATATAAACTTACATTAAAAAAGTATAAATGTAAATTATAACAAAAATCCCAATATAATAAAATGTAATATAAAAATTCACAATCGCAAATCATACAATAAATTATCTTTCTCAGATCATTATTTAATTAATAATTTTATTCAAAGCTAATTCAGTCCAGCAAACACGTAAATCAGCAATTAAATACATAGTTAAATTCCTTTCAACTATCAGCTTTTTGACATAAATGAATATGTAGGAACCGCATATAGGGTCCATTATAACGTCATGTACACACTCTTGTGCTCGAATTACCAAGTACCGTCCATAAACATCGCGAATATAACCGGCTTGGCAGAGAAACGGCCTTTGACTCGTGTTCATGCCGCCCATTTAACGCTAAACTCGGCTATCCGATATCCACAGCCCGCGTAAATCATCGCTTTGTCCTAAATTTATCCGCTATTCTGCCGCAATGAAAATAATTGCAGCTGCCAATCGGCTCAAGTGTCCACGAAACCGAGAATGCAGCTGCAGATTATTAGATTCAAGGCTGTGAAAAGGATAAGGAAAATGATAATGAACTGGTCCTGCCTCTCACTCGCAAATCGTAACTTCTTACAAGTTATTTTAAATTTACTTATTTATCACAGAGAAAAAATTCAATCAGATTAGATGGACAAATTTAGACCATAAAAAAGGAATACATGTAATGTTTTAAGAGTAAATAAATAAATAATTGTACAAATATTTTCCATTCCCTATACATAAGAATTTATCACTGAATTTGACTATTAACGCTTAATAAATTAATATTAAAATAAACATTATCAACTTAGATATTAATATAGCTATAATGATATTGTTATGTAATTCTTGTAAATTTTAAACATTTGAACAAAGCAAGATTAATACGTCCCAAGAATAATATTAATAAGCCCTGGCTAATAACACGATTTTCTTTCAGAATTCGCTATTCTGCGACTATACGAGATGTCAATTTATGAGCTAGGTTTGTTTCCTGATTTACATAGCGAATGGATCTCGCACATCCATTTGCACGCACAGCTGGTGCAGCGCGACTCACGGGGACACACCTTTCTCGTTGCATTCTTTCTTTCGAACTGCGAGAGATGCAATCCTGCGCCTGCTGTATAAAAACACGATACAATAATACCCGAGGAAGTCACAATGCGAGCGAGATAGGTGGCGGATTAAATTATGCGATTCATCATAGGAATACACATATACATATATACATTTTATAAATTTCAATTTTTCTGGTGTGCGACGAGTACACGATGAGTCGCAAGATTGTGTCGAATTCTCACGTAGAGGATACTGCGAACAATTTTTTAGTAAAAAGTTCCTCTTTTGTTCTGAACAAATTGGAAATAAACGAGTTAATTAGTTCTGAAAAGATTTGTTTTAAAGATCTCGGGTAATAAATTACACAAATTTACATCATTAACTTATTAAGAACATATTTTATTCTATTACTTTATTTTAATTATTAGTGTATTAAATTGATATATTGTATATTACAATTTAATATCTTTGTATAACGTTGTATAACGTTGAATGCTTTCTAATAAAAGTCCTTTATCGAAGCAGAAATGCTATTTTTTCGCGTGACAAAACGCAGGCCTGCCACAGATGCGTTTTAGGATATCCTTCCTGTTCCGAATACTCCCCTAATATATTGGAATCCGCAGGACCGTACATAAGAAAAGACTCTAGAGTCCTATTGTTAAATTCAGAAAACATAACGTAAAGTATAACAATTTCTAAAACAAAAAAAAGATAAAAATAAAAAATTGTAACTTTTATGATAAAATTAATTCATTAATTTCATAAAACATAATATATTTAAAAATGTTTACACTTCTCAAAGAATACAACAACCTTCAACAAATAATAATTTTTCTTCTCTTTCCCTCTCTCTTTTTCTCTCTAACAGGCTACATTTAAATACGTGAAATTAAAATAATATATAAAATTAAATTCTTTTATCTTTAAATTAAACTATATTAAATTAAATTTTTGTTTCTGTACCGTAAAATAATTTTTCATTATTCTTATAAAATTATTTTGAATCTTGCCGATGTTTCGGAGGTATACCTACAATCCTGAGGGTCGATATATAAAAAATGATCCCCCTAGCGGGGACTGCGCGCCGGCAAAGTTGAATCTAGAAAAAGAGAGATATTTCAATCCGACGAAGATGGTAGGCGGCGAGTCGCGAATATTTATGAGAGCAATATTGGAAATTAATGCCACGATACACACCGACGCCGGGCGCGTGTTGCAACTGCCATCACCGAGGTGACATCTTACCCCTGGTATTAATATCGGGACGAGATGGGCGTCTTGCGATCACAAACTTGCGGCGCCTTTACATCTTTGTTTCGGTTCAATCTAATTGGTTAAAATCTTTAATGACATGCGCCTTCAAATTTTCACGAATTAAATATTTTTATTAAATAATAATTCATATTTTTAAAACATAATTTCTTACAAATGTATCACATTTCTATTTTTTAAAAATTGATGTTTGTTTTTTTTTAATTTCCTAAATTGCAATTCATATATTTTCTCTGATATCGTAATTATCACTAAATATATTCTACTTCATGTTATGTTAGTTATGACAGGATCTCAGATTAAATAATTTGCACCACATGTGCTGCTACATATTTACGTTTCGTAAAGGCCATTATCGTGAGGTTTAATTAATCGCGTTTAATGGTAGCTCGATAAGAACCTTTTATTCGAACAAATCACATGCAGTCGAACTTTCGTGTGCCGTGTATGTAATGCAATTTGTTCGGCGCGTCATGTCGTTTCATTAGTCGTTGGCGTAATTAACAGTATGTGATTTTTTCGCGGCTTTAGTCCCGTCGGTTTCTAATTACCTAGCCAGTGTGTTTCATTAGCGTCTATCAATGACCGGCGACGCGTGTTTGCATCGTTCTCGATGTAATCCGATGATGAGATTATAAGTAACAACTGACGCAAGTCTGTCACTGTTCATTCGTCATTGTGACACCGTCATGCCCGTCAATTGGCTAATTAACTATTTTGTGTAAATAATAAATTAACGTTTGCAAATTAATAAAAACTATATAAAATTTTACCGCCGTATGTGAGTTTTTTTTCTACAAATAATAAATTAACATTTTAATAATCTTTTTTTATTATTTTTTTAAATTAAGTCGGGGTAATGTTAAATTGATAAAGATTTGTATTACAAATACATTAAACAGATCATTTTGGTTACACTTTTTATTTTCGCTGCTGATAAATGCATATTCGCCAATAGTTTTATACAAAGAGCCAAGATAATTGAATAGTTACGCTAAGATGAACGATATAAACGCGCCATATGCGCAATTCAATTGCAAAATGTGCGAGGAAGGGAGCCCGGGTCCCTCGCGGGCAACAAGAGCACGTGATTAGGCTGGTCGACCAGAGCAACGACAAGATGCATATCGACAGGGACGACATTCCTTTTAATTGCTGACTGCCGGGATTGGACCGGCCGGTACGATTTTTCAAACGATCGCCAATTAGAGATCCCGTCGCTGCGATACAGACAGAACGTTCTTTCTCTCATTCGCCATAGCGAAATCTCGCTATGGCGAATGAGAGAAAGCTAGAATCAATTCTCGCTGGAAAACGAAATGTCGTAATATTAAAGACATATCATTTTCTTTGAGCTTCAATGTTACTTCATAATATTGTAACTGTCTCTTGTTGAAAATAAAAGGTATATTCATCAATGGGATAGAAATGTAATTTATAAAAATTTGGTAATTTTCTCGAAACAATTTATTTTATATATTTGTCAATGTGTTCAATTTTAAAATATTTATTATCTTCTCTCTTTAGTTCTCTTCTTATAAATTCCACTATACCTATACAATTATTTATAATTAAGTATAAAATTTTATTTTAAAATGTCTCTGAATAAGTTTCTAAATTAGAAGTTCTAATAAAAAACATATAGGGAATTATTGACTAAAAAATATTTCAGCACCGTCGGCTAATCTAGAAATGTAAATACATCTTTTTAAATTAAAATACGATTCAGGTAAAAGTATAATTACGTTTCTCATAACTTGTATTTTCAAGTATCTCACGTAACAAAATAATGTAAAACTGTGTTAATGTAAAATTCAGTAGAAACTTTTGATATTGGTACTTCTGCAAGAAAACAAGTTTTTAGATATTTAAAAAAAGATTATTTATAACACTAAAAGTAAACAAATTTAGACTTTGGTGCAAAATGATAAAATTTTAATTCTAAATTAATAATTACCAAAAATTGTTACGTACTAATAGTTATCAAACTTGTATCTTATAAGTTACTCTTTATTATTTTTCCACTTAAATTGATTTGTACGTAAATAAAAGAGAAATTGTATCATCAATACGTAACTTTTTAGAGTGTCATTAGTACAAACAAGATGCAACTTGTTAAATTTTTACCTACATTACTCATTTATTCCATATTTTTAATCACTAAATTGTATTAAGCATAAAAAATATAAAGTATTAATAAGACACACTTCAATTTTTAAAATTTTACTATCACGAGTCCGTATCTCATTGTCTCCGCTTTTCGCCGAATTATTCGTGCGGGAGTATAAATCGTTGCAAATTGACAGTGGCATCGCTGTGAGTAGTCGCATTAACAAAGACTAAAAGAGAACGGGAGGCGAGAGCGGGGCGCAGATAGCACCGGAACGAGTCGGTTAATTCATTCCAGGTATTAAAAGTAATTGCCGAGTCTTACTCGAGGAGAAAGAGAGCCAAGAGGATTCCATACAGCAGCACGAAGAAGCGGAGTGGTGCCTCGTTGTTCCAGCACGAAGCACGGGATAAATTTAGAGGAAATCTTGAGAGAGAGAGAGAGAGAGAGAGAGAGAGAGAGAGAGAGAGAGAGAGAAAGGGAGAAAGAAAGAGAGAAGGACTTAACTGCCGCTTCCAGGAAGAAGCACGACGACGAGCAGAACCGTTCTTCCCTGCGAGGCGATATTATTATCGCGGTTCTTTCGTGATCACCGTTTATTGCCAATATGCGGACAAGGACGCTGGTGCATACCGTTACGTTCCTTTTAAAGATACTTGTTCAACTTCTCAGAAGATTTTGGAAATGTACGTTAAAAACTGTAAAGTGTCCCAATGTAGTGTAAATAGGAGTACAAGTTCACTTTCTCTCTCTCTTAAAATTAATGTATTATTGTTGCAAAATAATGAATCATTGATCGAAATTTGTGTTTGCATTAAAAATAAATTTTGGGTTACTCTATTTAATTATTAGTAAAATTTTTAACGGTTTAGTTTAAAAAAGTAAGGATTTTTTTAAAAGATAAGATAAAAAAGAATCCTTGAAAGTACACTTACGGTATTGCTCAATGAATAACAAAAGAATAATTATACGTTAGTATTAATTATTAGGAATTATCATCACAATAATTTTAGAATTAATAACTTCATATAAAATTATCGAAAGAGTATGAAAACAAAGAATGTTAAAATTTCTTATTTATAATAATTTATGATGATATATTTTACAAATTTTTGGAATAATTTCAAGTACATATTTGGACTGTGTTCTTTATACTCTAGACAGAATTTGCTCTCTCAGTGATCTCCTTGCATCCGAAACAATCGCGATGCATAACGGTTCCGCCGACCTCCGCCCTGCTCGCCGCGATGCATCATCGCCGATGCATCGCGAACAATGCACCATTCTAATTAATCAAAGCAAACTTGGCGAAAGCATCTCCTGGGGAACACGAGCAAAATATGACTGCTTATCTGTCGATTCTCATGGGGGCACGACCGGATCTTCGCTTCGGAACCAATCAGAACGCTTTTTGTTTGCCGCAAATGTAAAAGATTATACATTTTGTTATTAAATTTTATATTTCATATATAATAAAAACGATAATGATAAATGCAATAATAAACAAAATTATTAACCAATGTAATAAAATAAAAAAGAATTTATTATATAAGTTTAAACGTATAATTTTTGAAAAACTAGTGAAAGAAAATTGTTTAACTTATATTTTTACCATACATTGATACATGTAGTACGGATAAATTATGCAAAAGTCATCTAAAAAATATCTTAATGTTAATATCTTATTTCAAATTTTAATTATTTGAATTATTCAGTCTTTTAACTTTTTAAAAAATTTTTTCCTTAAAATTAAGGTCGGTTGTTTCAACTTCTTGGTAAACCTATCAGGTAAGCCTGTGTCTATCTTCATTTCTTTTCTTAAACAAATAAAGACAAACACATATTTAGCTGACAGGTAAGTTTACCAAGAAGTTGGAACAACCGACCATAAATCTTTTAATTCTCTTTATATTCAGATATTCTCAAAATATTTTCAGACATCTTTAATGCAGTGTTATTGTCTTGCATTTCATTAAAAAAAGAATCATTCGTAAATGTCTTAAGTCGGTTAAGTTTCTCTAAAGCAAGCTGTCCAAATGATTCAATCATTACGCATGAGTGTAACATTGTCAGTTCGGATCCCTGCTTACGCACCGCGGCGAATCGTCGTTTTTCCCTCTTGATGCGCACGATCGGTTGACACACGAGACGACACACAAGCTCGTTCTCGTTTTACTAACGTCAGTCGCGTAGAATTTAGCTCGCGAATCGCGCGATCGCGAAACGTGCTTGCCCGAGGATCTATTTCTGCGGCCATTCACATCGAAAACATTGACTCACTCTCGTCGACCCGTGGATGTCTTTGAACTCGTTCGCTAAATAAAGAAAGGAAGAAACAAAAGAGAAAGTAAAAGCAAAAGATACATTCGGAAAATCGCTTGTTCAGAAACTAAAAATTTCACCAGAGCAAAATAAATCAATTAAAATAGAAGATAAAACCATTCGCACGAATTAAATTTGATTTAATTCTATAAATTTTTAAAAGCATTTTGTTGCATCTAAATTTAATAGACATTCTGACAATGCATCATTCGATTTACAAAAATTATCGACGATTTTTCCTAAAAAAATGTTCTCAACTTTTCAATTATCGATCGCAACGAGAAATTTGTACTTTCGCGAATAATCGAGGGTGTTCGAGATCGAGGATGCTTGGAAAAATATCCGAAGGGCCCACTCTTCTCCCTCCGCGTGTTGGTGACGGGAAATGAATTTTTTTAATCCGTTTTAATTAAAGGATCCTATTACCCTCCACGTTTCGTCGCTGTTAAAATTCCACCCGAAATTTCATATTCTTCCCAGTACATTTTTCCCTCGCGAGCGATCGTCGATTATTCCACGGGACATATCGCACCCCCAAGAATAACGTCAACAAAAAACACTGTCTATTTTTCTTTTGCATTAAAAATTGGTACACATACTAAAATATAATTATATTTCTGTAAAAAATAATTTTTTTTCCATAATTAGAAAATGTATTATTCATTATTATCTTATCTTATTTTTCATTTCCTATTGCTTGTAACATTCCTAAGCTTCGTTGTTAACAGTTTTAAAAAATAAAGAAACAGTACTTCTCTGCCTTCCTTACATATCTAAATTTTTATGTACTATACATTTTGTAATATATTTTTAAAAATGTATCAGATCTTTTTTATGTGAGGATATAAGAATTTACTGTTGACTTTCCGTTCCTGTTAGAAGCGCTTAAGAGCATTACGATTGCGCATTGTTCTTGCTTTCCATAATCCTCATTATTCGCGACGGTTGGTTGCAATTTCCTATGGTACATAAGCGAGAGGGCATAATTACACGACAGTAGGAAAAAAAAAGAGAAGGAAGAGTGCCGCGAGTCGCCGCCGATCTATAACGAGAACGGAAAAATGCAAAACCAGATTCGCGACCAGGTCGCTCGCAGCCAATTGCCACGGAAACTCGGAGAGACCGGTTAGGACCTCGCGTCTTGCAGGTCGCGAGCCTCCTGGATACACCTCCGACTACGACTCGCGAATCAGCGGCCGTTGTCACTTGACATTTCGCAATCCTTTACGAAGAAAAATATGGAAGAATAGAATTCGATCGCCATAGAAATATTAAAATATTGTATATAAAATTTATCTCGATCTTGTATAAAAAAAAAATGTCACGAACCTGATTATAACTTCTATAAATTGATTAACATTTTTACAACATTTTATCAATTCTACAATATTTTACTTAAAGAAGGTGTAAGAATTGTTGGATATTTGAATATCTACAGTGCCGAGTTTATAGTACCCTGTTTTATTCTACTTAGTCCTTTATTAACCAGCTCAGAAATATCCATTTTAGCGAGAAATACAATTTTCGTAATCATGTTTAATTTCACGCCGTCAATGTGAAAAGACGGACGTGTAAAAGAACCTTAACGTTTTCCTCGAAGGACTTACACGTATAGCGGCAATGTATGTAGCGCGCGATTCAGGAAATCCTAAATATATCGAATAACCGGTTTCGTCGTCGCTCGTCCACACGGACGAAAGAATAAGGATCGCAACACAATGAGACATAAGAATACGTCGGAAGTAGTGAATACGTATGAGAATCCCCAACCCACGACAAACTCTATATCGAGTCACACTGTCGCTATTAAAAATAGATAAACGCTTACGAGTTTACGTTTCTATTTTAACAGATCCTAAAATAGATCCTGTGTTTTTCACGAGCCTTGTAAATTGATTTGGCGGAAAGAATCCCGGGATACCTGTGCGCTTCCGGCGAATTCGGCAAGCTCCGTGCCTTTCTGCTGCTGCCACCCCCGCTGCTTCCGCTATTTCCCATGATGCCGCGCGGTTATTCCCTGTCTTTTCTTTTTATATTTTGCGGACGACTCTTCTCAAGCTGCCGAGAGTAACTGCCTTGGGTCGCACTTCATCTCACATCAATTATTATTAACACATTTACATTCGTTTTGTATTAAAATAATTAAGTATTATTTTATTTTGTGTTAAAATTAGTACGTTTATATATTAATCATTGTTTATTCTCTTATGCATGTATTATAATGTTATATCAAAATAATACATTAAACATAATACATTTCACTTTGCCTCACGTTACTTCACAGCTGTTTACGTCGTTTTACAAGTTTCCCTTGTTGTTTTATTAAGCGCTTCCATTAAAGCATCAGGAAGATTTGTAATAACAATAATTTATCAGTTCATTCAGTTTATTGTATCCTCGAGGAGCTGTAAGTTAACGATCGAGTCGTATCGACGGACTCGACGGTCCCTTCTTCTCGAGATTGTTATTATCCTCGCTATAATAAGGGCTCGTAAAACGTGGGAACGAGACACCGGTGATAAAGGAGATCTACTTCGCGCTGAGCTTCTCGATATCGTTTCGCCGATCGATCGAATGGCAGAATTTATTGTTTCCGACCGAGCGTCGCATTTCCTTTTCCTATTCCGTCGAAATCCTAGGTTCTATTTTATCTCTATTCACTTTTATGCGTCTTGTTTACTGTACCGGCCTTAGTTCACGCTCCGAGACGAAGTCTCGCTTTTTTCCCCGGACTCCTGAACGAAAGAGAGACCGAACTGGATGTGAAGAATTTACGTGGGTGGGAGACCCAACTGCATGCATGAAGAAATTCTTGGTCTCACTTGATATGTTGGACAATTTCAAATATCAGTTTTTAGTACTTTTAGGTTCTATTCTTGAAACAAACGAGTTTAGTCTTTTTATCTTCTACTATTGGCAGCTTCTTTTACGTACTGTTCAGAATATAATGGCATGTACTCGTACATTCAAGCGTACTATTCACCTTTCACTTTTAATTAATTTTTTTCTAATCCTACATCAACACATATCACTTTTATTTTGTTTACTGTATGTTATTCTTCTGCGACAATACTTGTACTTCTCTTGCGCAACTCGCACATCACTTTTTACGCTTCTCCTTCCTTTGCGCCGCATAAAAATAAATCCGTCTGTTAACTGAAAGACAAGAGTTCCGTTTGATACTTCAAATTCAACACGTCAGCTCCCGAACGGGCATCGTCCCGAGAAATCGAAAGCACTCGAAGTGTCTTCTTCAGCTAAATAATTCACCCTCAAAATTCATGCATATTTCATCAATTCTGCCTCATCCTCGGTTCTTCGAATTTCTCGCTATTGTCGCGTTATCACCTCGGCGATTGGTCGATTGGACACCGAATTCGTGTGTCCCCCCCAAGATTATAGAAAAATATCCTTAAATCCCAATCTTTTCTATAGTGACGCGTGGTGTTGCAACAAGTTGCAATCTGCAGATTGCAACTGCGAAAAATAATGAGGCTCTCTTCGTATATTCCGCAATACGATGTTAGCGTGCCAACAGACACTTTCGTCGTGAATTGATCCGGCTTACCGTTCGATCGACCGACTTTATCGTCGATCGTGAGACGAGATCAGGTTAGATTTACAATCGACATCCTTACGGGACCGATGCAAAAAGGCGAAAACGCGGAGAAGCTCTTGCGGTTCGATTGCGGTTAAAATAAAAGTTACGTAACAGATTTTTTTGCGCGAAATTAAATTAATTAGTTCGTATTCGATTATTTCTCTAATAATATTTAATTTGTCATTATCACATTGCGTACGTATGCGTCGTTTTATATTTTATAATATAATTAAAATAAGTTTTAATTTAAATTTACGTTTCGATTGAATTCACAGTTATAGCCACATTAAATTTAAATATGAACATTTGATATATCCTATATATTAATTATTCATTCTTTCAAATTATCGCGATGGGGAAATTTTATATTGCTTCCATATTAATCTTCCGTTTAATTCTTTTCGATATTGAAGTTGAGACTTCCTCGCAGATCAGTCATCCAACACGCGTCCAAATAGATCGTATCACGAGATCGTTTTCCTCTCACGTTCAAACATAATCCATAAACGCATCGTCAACTTCCATCCTCTTCTCTTTCTCTGCAATGCCACTTCCACGAGCGCGATCGCTATCGATTCTTCGCGGGGCCCCGACACTTCACTGCGTTCCGCGCATGATCGAACGGATCCATCGATCTTGCTCGCACTCGAAGGATTCGCGAAACATAACGATAGGACAACGAGAGGAAGTCCGAGAAACCGTTCAGGCTCTCGAGAGCGTCATCGACTTGAGCGACGACGCCTCATGGCGACCGCGGACGACCACCACACTCCGCTGCGATGATCATGGTGGTGTGGCCATGGTGTGTAGGCATCGTTGATGGCCCGTTTCGAACTGAACCGCCGCGAAAGGCCCGGCGAGAGGAGAGAGAACGCCATTCCCGTTCCCATAGCACGTGGTGTGGTTTTCTCTCTCTTTCCCTCTTTCCTCGCCGTTTCTCCCCCTCTCCCCTTCGCTTCGGTATCTCGCGACCCCTGGTTTCCCCCCTATCCTCTCTCTTCCGTCATCGGTATCCCTCTCGCTCTCCCGTTCACCTTCCAGCCCCCTTCGGTTCACATCGGTTGGCTTGCCCATGCAGATGCACTCCTCTCTTCCCCACCGTTACTCTGTCTCTCTTGTCGTTCTGTCACGCTTCATCTTATTATCTGTCTCTCTCGCACCTTCCTGACGTCTAGCTGGACGTCTAGCCCCCCCCCTCCCTCTCTCTCTCTCTCTCTTTCTCACTTTCTCACTTTCTCTCTTTCTCTCTTTCTCTCTCTGTCTCCCTGTCTCTATGGTTCTCCGATGCTGCTGCGCTTCTTTGTCTGCGAATACAGCCTTCTCGCACCCTCCTATATCCCTTCTTCGCTGTCTGTCTCTCTTTCTCTTATCCCGTTCCGTTCTCTTTTCTTCGGGTACACCCTCGCAGGATCGGTCCTTGTTCTTCGTTAAGCTCTTTCTCTATTTCTCCCGCGATCTCATTCCATCTACGTATCTCCCTCGCTCGTTTTAGCTCTCGCAGCCTCTCTGGAGCCCGCTCCTTCGACCCTCCTTCTCGCTCTCTCTCGCGGTACGCGACCAGCCAATGGGAGGTTCAGTCTTCCCTGGGAGCCGACCAATGCTAGTGGCACGCTCGACGGATTTTTAAACCATTTTTATGCTAATGCCTCGCGCCCGATGTGTGCACGTGCACGTATGACCGTGTGCCACGGATGTATTGTGCGTACACTCTAACGAGACGTGCGTACGCGTGTGTGAGGATTCTTTTTGTCAGCCTTGACCCCTGCCCGTCTTTACCTCTACTTGTTCCCATATATTTTTACTTTGAGCTTCTAAATTTAGAAACTGAACTTAACAAAAGATTTTTTAAACTAAAATTTTTGTTATTGTATGAAAAGATTTCTCTTTCAAGAGAAAAATTAAATTATTAGCTCTAATTTAATAAAAAGCCATTCATAAATCTTATAAATAATTGCCAACTAGAGAGAGAAATCTTTTGTTGAATTAAACATTAGAATTATAAATTAACAAGGGTCTTTAATTCATTCAACTTCGAGGAAAATCTTTTCGCTTTAATAGATTGTAATACATTTTTTACCGGTAATATGAATGGATATCTAACTTACTAAATTTAATAGACTATGTTTATATTTCTTGCACAATTTGATGCGTCAAAAATATTCGAAACATAATGAAAAGTCCATATTAAATTTTATCTCGATAAAAAATCACTTTAAATTTATTTGAAAGGTTTTTGTAGAACGGGTTTAGAATACATATTTTCAGGCTCCGAATATATGTTCCGTGGTCTTAAGAGTGGTCCATAACGCGCCCACGCGGGGGCCTAGGTATACACTCGGGGCATAATGGAGCATTGTTAATATGTTAATGCACACGCGGCCCCAGCATCGCATTTCTCCCGCCCAAAGAATCGTTACGCGCTCCATTAGATCCAGGCTCGAATGCCCCTTTTGCTCAAGAGAGATTTCTCTAAACGTTATCTCGACTCGCGCAGGCCAAGAATTTTCTAATCCGAACGTAAACACCCTCTAGCACCCTTCAACTTTTACGGTGCAAAAAATCTAGGATCGAATTTGAAATATCCCTCATTAAATATTTTATAAATCACATTTACATTTGTCCTGAAATATAAATACTGACGATGAGATACAAATTGGATATGTATTTTATTGGTATTTTATGATAAGATTTTCCTCAAGCTCATTGAAGATACTTATTGATAACTTTAATTAATCAATTAATTTGTCAGTTTTTTTTAATTTGCAATCGTATATTGCGTTTAAAACCAGTAGTAGTTAATTCTGAATTAAAATTAAAACTAATTCTATTTGAATTTTTCTAGACTCATTCTAAAAAAAAAAAAAAAAGAAATAAAACTATTTAAACATCTGATAAAGAATCTAGCTCCAATTTAGTTTTATTTTTTACCAAATATTTTTACTCCAATTTCTACCAAAATATATAACAAAAAGATTAAATAATAATAAGTTAATTATTTAACAATAAAAATGTTTTAAACATAAGATAAAGATAAGATTGCCTATTCGGTCTGCAGCAAAATTTTAATTTTTCTGCAAATTTAACATTTCTAGCTAAAAAAAATTATATTCAGTATCAAGTTACTTCTTATTTTTATCTTATGTTAGAAAATTTTATATAATTAACCGGTTAAGCGATTTTTTAATAATAAAAATATCATAAATTTAAAATAGCATAAAACTTAGAAATAGGATTGAATTCTGAAACACGATGCAAAGTGTTGCTCAAATTATTCAAATTAGAATTTCGAGATGTTACTCATCTAAGCAATTCATCGTCTCAACCCGAGAAAATACCGCGATTTAAAAATATCGACCTTGACAGTTGGGGCGCTTGCCACGCGCGGTATTCTTGCGCGTGCAGTCGCGTGCACGCGTGATTAATAAGAACACAGTTCAAGAGTCAGTCACCCCTAGAATAGCTTTTAAAAGATATATCCTCTTTTTCATCGTACCAAGTTCCGTATACCTTTCTTTTTTTAATTCACTGGTACGAGGAAATAACATTTATCAATTTTTTACTATAACATTTTATAATTTTGCATCGTTCGTTAATTGATGGAACAAATTCTCATTTATTCGATTCTGATATTCTGATTTAATTAAGTATTTTATATACTGTTAGAAAGTAATTTATCTGTTTTAAAGAATTTTTCAACGATTCAACAAATGTACTATCTCTCTCTTCCTCGTTTTTCTCATTCATTTTTGCTTTCTTTCTCCTTCTTTTTCTCAATCCCTCTAACACACGTTTTCGTCCTTCTCTCTTCTCGGTTGCTGCATGCAATTAACCGCAGAGTAATTAAAATATTTGAAGTTGCCTCGTTCACGGCCGTGAAATGCGTTTTCTGCGTGCCGAAACATTGGTATAACTGTATGCGCTTTACTCGACGTCGATAATGGGAGAAAGAGACAGAGACAGAGAGAGAGAGAGAAAGAGAGAGAGAGAGGCAGATATGCCGGTTGATTAACGCAGACGTTAATGAACGCCGCTGCTTGGCCGCCGTTTCACTGGATGTCGGTATCGATTCGACTGCGCGGCAGGAAACAAAGCTCTCAACATAGATCTCAGGTCGCTGCAAGATACAAATGTCACGCCAAACAAAGCTCACATCAACTCACGAAAAAAAGAGATAAAAGAGAAATTTACAGAACAATTTACAGTTAATTTTTGGTGGAAATAAACTGATTAGAAAGAAAAGACTGTCATAATGAGCAAGAGATTATCAAGATAAGCAAATCAAATATACACAATTAATATTAATATGATTTAAGTTATAAAATACGCGCGTAAACCTGAATAATTAAGTACAATAATATAGCTATTAAATTTAAAAAGTAATTTTCCTTAGAATAAAATTATATTATGAAACGTCTGCTAAATGTTTTTGATAGTTTAACGTGGTTTGTCAAAATACTTAATGTATTCTGTATTATTGAACAAAATTTTCTATGTGAGTTAGTAAAGTTTCTTTTAGATTTTCATTAATTTTTAATGTACCTGTTCAGGTGTCATTTAACGTGATTTAATGTCATATTGTAAATCTGATATAACCGATTTTATACTATAATAAATTATAATAACTTGCTCGCGAAAATCTCCAAGCAGTGACAAGTTTTGGGCAGGTATTAAATTTAAACTGAATCACGTTTAAAAGCTTTCTTCCGACGTTCGGCGTCATTAAACCGTCACCGCTCATTTACGTAATGTATCCTTGTCAGTTCATAAAAGTTGATCGATTACACGGGGGATCAGACAAATTTATTTTAATAAATTATTTCTCGACGTTTATTTTAATAAATTATTTCAATAATTATTTTAATAAATATTTCTGTCAAAATGGTTCACGATTAATCATTAATCAGCCATTGATGAAATATTCTGCATAAACGAAGTTTAGCTAACAAATAATGTAGTTAATTATTGTATTAAGTATTGATAAAGTTACAAGTTACACTTCAAGTTATCAAAACATGATAGATAAATACCATCGACTACTACAGCAGATCCTGTATATGCTGCTGAAACCTCCATGGATTCGCCATTTTACCGACATTGGGTTGTACCGACGTTGAGCTTAAACTGATAGTCGGTATTTAAAGGCCGGTTCACGAAGAGTCGGTACAAACTACGGTTACCCGTTAACGGTACGGTAAAGGGAATGGAAATTTGAAAAATAATATGAGAACATAAGAATAAAACCATGAAGAGAAAAAAAATTTTAATATAAAAAACCTTAAATGTGAAATGTTCCAGAACTTTTAAAAAAATTTTCACGATTCAAAAAGAGTTTTACAATCTAAATATAAATAAATTGAAATGCGTAAATACCAAAAACAATAGTAATGCCCTCATCATTATCATTTATGATCATATCGATTTTTCTGTCGAGAGGAAGAACTTACCTGGGCATATCCTGTAGCTGCTTGGCTCGCTGCTTGTAACGCGACAAGGCGAAGAGCAGAGCCAGTACCGGCCACAGGGTTGATCCTGCTGCCAATTCACCCGGGTTCACAGCGCCTACATCCGCCCCCAGAGCCCGCAGTGCTCCCACGCACAAACTCACGTTTTCGACCTGTGCAACACAGAAACGAAGCTTCGTTATTGATCGTCTTTTGATTTTATTACCCCTGCTGCTTTTTATTTACAAAACTGTGTATTTTTATTATTATTAATAAATTTTTTTTCGAAATTACTTTCTGAAATTTCCAAATTATTTATCAAATTAATTTTCAGTGTACCTCACCTATGGAAAAAAAAAAAAATATTTTTACAAGCAAAAGTAGAGAGATCCAGCTTCGATTGAAATGTTATTCTTCGCAAGAAATTCTTTATAATATTTGAGGAAAGAAGGTGTCACTGTCATAATTGATGATAATTCTTGACTTCATTATTATCAAGCTGATTATCAATTTAGTATTGTGATATTATTATTCTTGTCCAACTTAAAATTGTGTTTCAAGAATAAAAAATTTATAAAACTGCAATTTTGTGAAGTAAACAATGTATATAAAATCACATAAGAAATATCAGCTGTGATTAAAGGCTCAACTTTAATTAGTTATATTTTCACATATTAGCCTATGTTCTCTTATTAGTATATCTATTTTTGAATGTTTTCATTAAAACTACTAAGGACCAGTTCTAATCATTTCTCTATCAATTCATTGAAGTCAATGCAAACATATCAAAGATAGTTATTGATACCTTTACAAAAATTTTATATTAACAATATTAAATTGATTAATTATTTCAAGTATTAAAAAAGGATACTATTATTAGCTAGTGTCTTTAATTTTCATTCATAAGTAATTAATCACTGTCGAATTTGATACTAAACATTGTTTACTTCACCAAATTGCAGTATTAAATTTCTGTAAGGGCATCTAGTAAGAATCAATTTTACGATCGGAGATCGAATAGAGGTATAGATAACATCTTCTAGTGAAGAGGAGCACAGGAGAGAAGGCGGAAGAGTATAGGATGTCCTCGAAAGAAATGCATACAAAAGCCCTTGCTAGCTTTCCACACGGTACACCACGCGATACATACAATGCGAGAGTGAAACGTGACCGCCACGATCGTGGCTACCTTGCACACGCGTGCCCACCGACCTCTCGTTTCCATTGTTTCTGGTCCCGGCTTTTGCCCAGAAAACGAGCCGTGCCGAGAGACTACAGGGTGGCACGAGAGAGAGCCGATGACTCACCTGGTCGCGGGAACGTAAGTATCACCCCGTTAATTTAGTCGGCAAGTTCATGTTACAAGAGAGCCATCATCATAAAAAAGCGTTAATGGAAAAATAAAAGTGAATGTGATTTAAATGTTAAAGATGCCAAATTATAAGTTTATATTGATTTATATTTATGGAAAATATTATTAAAGAATTGAAAAATATGAATAATTTCTGTAGAAATATATTAATGGATATATATTTTAAAAAATAACCAAAAAAATTATATAATTTCTTAACTTACAGACGTATGATGTACAATGTATCCAAAGATGGAATACACCCTAAGTGTTCAAAATAATTGTAATATATAAGATTCTATTGCAATGCGAAAATTAATTGTTTTGAGAAAAAAAATATTATTTATTTATTTACAAAACAATTAAACTTAAAGTCGTAATAAAATTTTACATAAATCAATTTGATTACTTAAAGTATTTGTACAAAAAATTGAAATTTGTATATCTATTTTCCAAATTTTAGTATTATAACATTAGTTTTATAATTTAGTATTATAACATTAACAAATAGTAATAAAAAATAAACTGTAATTGTATTGTTTAAATAATAAATAAGAAATAAGAATGGAATGCTATAACATAACTTTCATAATTATATAGTTTAGTTACGTATAATACATTTGTAAAAATAAATGCCTTTGACAACTTAATTGGAATGCACCACGTCACGCCAAGTGATACAAGCTTTCATTTTTTTTTTCAAATGACAAAGAGAAAGAGAGAGAAAGAGAGAGGGAGAGAGAGAGAGAAGAGAGATCGTATGTTGTAACATCGAGACACGAATTCTTATCATGATCCATTAGTCTTGAAAAAGGATATCTTTAGAAAGAGCCGCAGGGTACTCCAAAAGGCGAAGTTCACCATGAGCAGTTTCGAGTTATCCTGGTGAGATGACAGCCGTAAATGGCAACGATGCTTTTTAATGCATTCCGCTATCTTCTCCTCGCTGGACGCGTGGATTGTCGGCGCCGAAGAATCGCGTGTATGACTTGTGCTTTATGACCCAGTATCACGCATTTCTTCAATCAATTTCAGTGAATTCTTTAGTTTGACGCTTTGAAATTTTATTTTACCATTTCTGTTCTAATTGAATATTTAACTTTTAATACATATACGAATACTTTGGATAATACAATTTATAATTAGCAGTCAGAAATAAAGTTATTAGTATATTTAATTTATGTATCATATATTTAAGGAAGTTTACTCTTAAAAATTGCTGCCATATAACTAAGTAATCATATTTGATGTATAGAAAAACAAGTTCTAATTTTTTTTACTTTGATTATGTCGAATTTACAAATTGTAGACTGTATATAGATTTATAATATTAAAAAATAATAAATAAAATTTTATTATTAATATTACCATTTATTTCCTATTTATAATCTCCTACACTGAGAAAAAAATAGTTAATTTGACCAAATTTTTCAATTTAAAACAATTTTTGAATTCAGATATTGATATTTCAGTAAAATGTATAAATGTATACTTAAATTAAGTTCAAGTACTTCATGTATTCGAGTTAAATACATAAATACTGCAACTAAAGAAAAATCAAGTTAAAAAATTTAATTATACTTTTTCAATTCTATCAAACTAATTCAGTCAAATTAACATTTTTTTCTCAGTGTATTTATTATCCAATTTATAAATCAGCTTTTAAATATCGAGAGTAGAAAACAGATTTCTAATGTTTTAATTTAAAAAATATGATTTATAGAAAAGAATAACGATTCGTTAAATCGGAATTAATTATCTGCTGATGCAAATGTACGTCGGTATTCATGAGTTACAAGTATCTGCGAGGACAATCCCCTTCGGAATACCCTGGGGCCCGCGAGTCTGCGGTCCCAGAACGGGGAAAAAGGAGAGAGAAGGGAAGAAAAAGAGAGAAAGAGAGGCTGGGGTCCAGATATGGTGGGAGATGTCCTCTTATGGTAACGTCTTCGCTTCTGCGGTTCACGAAAGGAAAAACGAACAAGAGAAAAGGAGTGCCATAGAAGGACTCTCTTTTTCTATATACGTCTTTTTTTCTTTCTTTTATATCACGAATGACGAAATAATATAATGCATTGTACTCGTGTTTTTATACTTGAGAAAATCACTACATCGGAATGTCAAAAATATATTAAAAATCAACCATGTCAATTTACAGGAAAGATTTAATTAAATATTTAAATATATAACCAACTCCTATAATTTATTATTTAAATTTTCCTTCTTTTATTGTTATGATTATGATTATATAATTAAGCACAAAATATATCCAACTTATTCTAATAAAATACAATTAGAATCCTAAACATCTGTGCACTTTGTTTCCTAAATTCCTAGGTTTATGATTAATTAGTATGGTCTTCTTTCTGACACAATCTTCTTATTAATATTTCTTTATAAATTTTTCCTTGCAAAATTAATAAATCAACTACAAGAAAAGCTAACGAGAAAGTTAGGAAAGGTTGACAGACGTATGATATCTGCTACGTGAAAGCAGCAAGAAAGCTGCACATTACGCACCTTCTGCCATCCCAAAGTAGTAACGGACAATGTAGACGGACAGAATATTTTTAGACTGCTCGTGTCTTCCGGACTTTTCCTATCTAATAGCTAAATAGTACCGCGCTTATCTAACATGCTTAATCTTCTCTTATCGCGAGTTATGTCAAAGAGAATTCTTAGTAGACATATGCAAATATGGAGAATCATTTGTCATGTTTTCAAATAAATGAAAGAATAAGCAGTAATATTAAATTCTCTAAATGGCTTAGATACACCGAGAGAAAGAAATAACTATAATATTACTATAATTTATAACTATTTTTGTGAGTCCAATAACATATTTTTATAATTATTCAACAATATAAATTATAGTTTATTTTAACCAAATTAAAATTGATTTTAATATAGTAAGTTATATCATACAATAATCATTAGAAGCATCTATTATAAAAGTATGGTTATTATTACCAATATATATTTACTACAAAAATAATATTCCTGTATTCTTATAATTATTTTAGTATGTAATTATAGTCGCAAATATCACACACTTTTTTTCAGTGTAAAATTCTTCAGTGCATTTCGCAAGGATTATCGAAAATAAATACAAGGATAAATAATATCTTATTAATTTTATGCAATATATAAAATATCTTGCGAAATTATTATGTACAATTAGAATAAATTTAATAAAGTTCGCAATTAAAGGTTGTGACGCGTGGAATTCGGGGTAAATTGTCCTCGAAGCTTCTTTTGCCAAACGAGCGCGATTTAGCGTGGTTCGGGAAAGAGCGAAAGGGAATTCCTGGCGAGGCTAACCTGATTTTCTAAGACATCTCTGAGAGAAAGAGAAGAGACGTGCAATGTGTGTCCGCACGACATCCCGGAAATGGAAGCGGCAGCTGGACGAACTGACGCTCGTTAAAACCTTGCAATTAGCGCAATCCCTCAGCTTCGGAACGGCGAAACGAATTCAATTTTCGGTCAGTGGATCTAATTGACTCCACTCGCGCGCGTTAATGGACATAGGTACTAATTCCGGTTGCATATGCGCAAGCTTAATATGCGGAAAATGCTTTTAAATTTATTACCTATAACATGTAAAATAAACAAATGGTATTCAATTATAACTAATAAAAGGTATTCAATTATAAATAGTATAAATTTTAATTTGAAAATTCAATTAATATAACAAGGTATTGAAATTCAATTGGTAACTATATAGTATATAAATTATATAGTATATAAAGTTAAAACATAAATATCAATATTTTAATATTAATCTTAAATAATAAACCAAGTAAATCTGTGCGAATCAATTTGCTTCAATTTATTGTATGAATTTTTTTTGTCAGTTCAATTAAATGATATTATATGAAGTGCAGACTCGACTTCGCAGTGCGTTAATTGTTTGGTTTACAGCGCCACAAGGAATTTAATTAATGGCGCACTGACACCTTTTGCGGAATTTTCGGAATTTACGAAAGTTGGGTCGACGGCCCTTTTATCGGCGAAGAAAGGAGGCGAAGAAAGAAAGAGTTTGCGCACGCTGGAAGCGTGGCGGATCAATTTCGTGATTAGTACTGATTACCGTTCGCCTTGCGGGCTTTAATTAAAACCATTGCTGAGAACGTGCTTCAATTTAACCTGCGCTGCAGTGCGAATTTCTCGCCGAACAAAATTATTTACGCCTTGCTCGGTATTTATTCTCGCCAAAATTGTTAAAAAATAAAATTCGTTGAACTAAATCAGAATTTAAAACTCTGGAGAGATAAGCAGTGATAAAGTAATTACTAAAGTGAATTAACAGTAGTGTTAATTAAAACATTTTCTTTATAAATTTTATATAAGATAATTTCGTTCTTTTTATATAAAAAATCTTTATATATATGTAAAAAGAAGTACAACAGAAGCATTATCAAACATTTCATATTAAGCATCAAATTAAAATCTTATATTCTATCTAACAATAAATGATAATCTTGCTTATATATAATTTAATCTTTTTTAAAGAATTCAATTTTCAGCAAAATATTATATATTTTTTTCAATATTATAATCAAAAGTGCACTCTATATACGTTTTAATTATAATATTAATCATTTCTATATTTTGTATTTAAAAATACTCATTGTTATTTTTTTACCCGCAATGTCTTTCACTTAATTAATAAAAATTATTATTAAATAATAAGAATATATTTTTCTTAAACTATACAAAAATTTTTCATACAAGCAAACTATGTATATTTTATTTTATCCCAATATTTAAAAAATAAAAGTATTTTAAAAACAAGAAATGTTTTTTTTTTATACATAAAAATTTCTTTTCTGTATACCCATAAAAAAATACAATATAAAACTGTAGACAACCAAAGGTCCATGCTGTTAAAATTAGAGAATCTGAATTCTTGAAGTTACTAATAAGATGTAAGAATCTCTAAGGATTTATGTTATCGGGATTTAAAGCTTTGAGGTTTTAAAAGTTCTAAGCCTCTTAGAATCTGATTACAAAATTAAAAGGTGCGCAATTTGCAATTCTCATTGAAATTCCGAGTCACCCGGTGTAATCCAGTAGGGTCCAAACAAGCCGGCTTAATGGTTACAACGGCCAACAGAATTCGCGGAATGTATAACGGGAGCATGATAATCTGTGGAGAAAAATGAACGGTTCGCGAACGGCTTTGAAAAGCCGAACGATCTTATAATAATCGTCCATGGACCTTTAGTAAACCGTGTCCGTGAATTTATGTCACATGATCTTGATAATACGAGTTGATCGAGAAATATGATATCGAAAAATGTGGGTCTTGAATTTTTTAGGACAAAATTTGAGTGATTTATTTTATATCAATTATCCTGATAAAAAGATTTTTTAATAGCTCTTTCCAGATGTATAAATTATAAAATTCTTGAGCAGTGAGACATTCTCCGAAGATCTCTAAGATTCTTAAACTCGACAACTTATTAGTAATTCCGCGAAATTTAAACTATAAAAAAATTGTTGTGTTTCTGTTCTACGATCCCTCGACTCCAATTCAGGTATCGGAATTTCGAAACTTCCGAATTCTTAAATCCTTAGTCTCCCACTTCCAATCTTGCTAGAATCTCTGACTTGTCAAATTCCGCGAACCCATCGACACCTTGAAATTGAGCGATTCCGATTGCGGCGATTCTTTTCCCTCCGTGACGGCGTCGCACGGCAATTTTTTGCCGAAGTCCGAAACACATGATATTCCGATTCGGGCCCACGTAATAATCGCTCGAGGGGTCTTCTGTCGAACGAGTCGCGGTTACCGTAATCGAGCTCATGGTACGCGCGCTCTCGAATCGAAGCTCACCTTGAAATCTCGTTTCGAGACGCCCGCGCCGGCGTGCCGTACGAACGGACAACGACTTTTGCGGTAAAAAAATCCGCGCGCCGATGAGAACGGCACCGCGCGCACAGCGCGCACAATAAGCATAACGATAACGATCGCAGGAACTGCAATTCGCTGCTGCAATGCGCCGCACGTCGTCGTGGACTGCAACGTGTGCGCACACGTGTCGCCGAGCCCGACTGACCTTCGGCTTCCGGCGAACTAGTTCTGCAATATGGTGACCGTATCCGTTTTGAGTCAGTAAACACACTGCAGAAATCATTGCGAGGAGATTTGCAGAAGGTGCGCTATCTCTTTATTTAAAAATAATTAAAAAATTTATAGTTATTCAATAATATTGTTTAGACTATATTAAAGTTCTCATAATCATAATATTTTATACAACTTATGATATGGTTGTCAAAATAGGAATTTTTAATATAGTAAGTTAATTGCACCATAAAACAATCACTCAGCACCCATTATAAGCAAATGGTTACTACTATCAATATTATAGTAATAATTGTAACTATAAAAATAAATTAAAAATATTCCTAACGATAATTATTTTACTATGTAATTATAATCGCAGATAGCACTTTTTCTCTATTAGGACCGGTTGTTCCAACTTCTTGATAAACTTACTTATCAAGTAAACATGTGTCTATCTTCATTTCTTTCCAAATAAATAAAGACAAACACATATTTTATCTTTATAGGTGAGCTTATCAAGAAGTTGGAATAACCAGCCATTAATATTAATACCTTTTCATTTCTCGGCACATTTCACTCGGCGACGAAGTTTCAAATATCTCAGGATACATGACTCTTCCCATCGAAATTCATTCAACCCCGATTTGTCCAACATATACGTCTCGCATGTAAAAAATGCAAGACGGTTCCGGAAGATTCGCGCGTGAAGATTCGCGCGACCGCATCACGCGCCTGATTCTCCATTTTCGGTACCGTTAGGAGGCTACTTCTGTGCCCATGCCCTTCTATCTTGGTCTTCCGCCGCAATTTGATCGGACGTGCACTGAGAGAAATTCGCAAGATCGCGCGGAGATGACTCGATCCTTCGACGAAAAACCGACTCCCCGCGGCTCACCAGAACTCGTTAAAACCCAACGTACGTCTGGAGTCGTGAAATCGCGACTACCTGTTCCGATCGTGTGCGGGAAGGTCGAGGCTAAATTTTATATTCGCTATTCCTTCGAAGTAATTGCCCATTTCAACGTGATTCATACAATCTTGATGACACGATTAAATTCATAGGAACTTTAATATTGAAGTGTATTCAACGTATTTAGTCATCAATTATAAGTTTGCAACAAATCGCTTGATTTATTTTACAAAGCTTGCAAACACATTTTTTAAAAATTATTTACCAAACTTTTGAAAGAATAAATAGTAATGAAAAAAAAATAATAATAAATGTATTTTGTATCTAATTGCATTCTCTCTGCACAGTCAGTTCGACGAACCTCGAAACGTATCGTTAATTTTCGTGAAATCAACCGAGCTACAATCATCCCGACAAAGAGCTCTCTCGCTACAAATACTCGGTGCAACGCAACTCAATATCAACCCATCCGCAATCAACACCGTGAAAAGGCAGACTCGCATACGCGAAATGCCGCGCGGCGGGTCGACGATTGTTGCTAATCGCAATCGCGTTTGCACGGCACGTGCGCGGCGAGCGCGTAAATTTCGAATTCGAATCGCTTGAGGCGTGGAATTTACGCCTCGCGAAAAGTGCCTCCGCGAAATTATAAATCGCGTTAGTGCGGCGAATAGAATAGACGGATGCATCAATCGCGCGTCTATCCGCGCGCAGGCATGCACGTCGTAGATCCGTACGTTTGATGGATATCGAGAGGTTCGAGCGTTGCAGGGCGATGCTCGCGAGCGACGCTCGACGCGCGCGGCATGCGTGTGCGGAATGATTTACGAGGTCGAATAGTTGAAATTGTTGTGGGAGAGAAGTTAAGGAGTGTCCATGTTAATTTCACATAGAATGTGCTACCATATAAAGGGAAATTTCTGAATGTGTCCTGGCCGCCTGAATTGTATTAATATTTCATATTTTTACTTGATATAAGCGAATGTCTAATGGCAAGCATATAAATTAAACAATATATTAAACAATTCTCTATTTATAATAATGTAATGGCGCAATTTTATATTAAATTTTTATTTAAAAAAATTTATCGCAAAATATTTTATTCGTTTACTGTATATAATTATAAAAATTAAGTCGTTATTTTTATAAAATCTGTCAAGTTTGTCAAATCGCACACAAATCACCACAAATTTTATTACAAAATAAATAATATTAACGCAAGACTTGTAATAATTTCGCATTTTTATATAAGAAGCCAGCACTAAGAGAAAAATCACTGTGTCGTTACTATATAATATTTTATTAAAATCTATATGATAATTAAAAAAATAGTCAAAATTAATAATATAACAATAATGTACAGTATAAAGTGTAATATAAATATAATGTGTGAATAAGCAATTCTTTTAAATCTCGAAAGTAAACCCTAATTATATTTTGCTACAATTATTGTTAATATTGCTGCATTATGTATGTACGTGTATGTATTCTATGTGAACGCGAGCCAGGATAATTGTCTATTTTCCCACTTCAAGGCCGCATTATAATAAGTACCCGCAATTTTCCGCGGCGGCGGAAGTCGGTAACGATTTGCGGGAGAGATCGCGACGAGACGCAGGTATGCGACCGCAGGTATCACACAAAGGATACGACACACCGCACCGCGCATATGACATGCAACAGTAGCAGTGCACATCCAGGACGACACTGCGATTGGCCGGCGTGTACCTCGCCACTTATGCAATTTGCTTTACGCTCATTTTAAGAGGCAATTTGACATTGCCGATCTCGCGACCGCTTACCAGCGTCGTCCATGCACGAAAGGGCTCTGGACCCATAAACAGCGATAATAATTTAATAAAACGCACCCGCGGGTCACACGAAGTCATCGTTTACTTTCCGTTCGCTCACACGAATTGCTTATCCTTCTTTTTATAGCGCGAAACGGTTTAACTCAATTATTCGTGGATATCGATAATAAAAAAAAAATTAAATAAGCTAGATGCATTTGAATACCAAAATTGAAAGAAGAATATAAATTCAAACTTTAATTAGGTTTATAAAAATGTTTGCACATACACGTACCATATTCAATCGATCTCATTTGCTATTAATAAAAAGATTTAAATGTTAAATTTTCAACATACATTTTGTAAAAAGAATATTTTATTTGCTGACTCTAGTTGTAGATATAGATTAAAATAAATGTCTGTTATAATTGATATCTTAAATTTCTGCAAAGAAAAGCTCTCGAAGTTTTTTATTCTGATAATAATTTATACATTTATTTTAGTAAACTTTTAATAACATGTTATAATATTAGAGTAAGATTCATTATTCTTTTATATTTTAATAAACTATTTATCTCTACCTAATACATTTTTTAATTCAATCATTTTCTTGCCCTATGTATTAATAATTTTTTTGTCCTCGTTTTATATTAATATACTTAATTATATTTCTAACGATTAATCTCGCTCATATTTTAATAACTTAGATTCTGACTGGATAAATATTTTCACCGGGAACGTGTTTACAAACGGTGGACAGAAGCGAGCTTGAAAAGAGAGTTAGCAGAGTCCGGCAAATGCGGCGAATGCAATCATTTCGGGTGTCGAGGGGTCGAACTTAGTTAAGAGGAATCCACCACGGTATGTTGTCATCGTCGTCGCCGATTAACGGCCGGCTTATTAACTGCGCGCGAGTGTCGCTGCTTCTTTGACTGACAACTCAGCCCGTTCAGTTTTATGAGTTAATGAGCTCGTCGACCAGGCCCGCTCATTGCGAGCGAGCGGTAGCAACACAGTCGACCTTCTGTGATTTCGCTGAGCCGTTATTTCGATTTCTCGTCTAGACTTGATTAACAGAATCCTGAAATATATACGACAAAAAAAAAACGATTTTGCCAAGCTGTCTAAACATTTTGTGAATGAATAGAGGTCTGAAAATAATTTTGCTCGATCATTGAAATAATTATGAAGATGTTCAAGCACGATGAGCAATATGCTGCAAAAAGTTTTGATATTCTAGCAAACAACTTAAGCGTTCTACATAATTAGTTTGATGATTTAACATAAATATTTTCAGATCTGCATCTAATTTTTAGATATCTTAACAAAATCGTTCTGTTGTGTATAAAACTATTTAGAACATAAAGCTAGAACCGTGAGGCTCTTGTGAGAAAATCTTTTTTGTGAAATCAAAGACAAAATCTTTTTTAAGTGGAACGATTGATTGTAATATTGCTTTCAGAGTATCTCCTTACATCAGGACTATCGGCATTCTTGTGCCGTTAATCCTTTATAGCCTAATGTGACCTCGAAGCATATTGTACGAATGACTGTACGAATGAAAACTCGCTGAGAAGCAAAAGCACTATAATATTAATCATTCATTAATGATTCTGAGTATTTAATTTTTTCCATTGCCTCTTTCTTCTTCAACTTCAAATTTAATGAAAAATTATATGTTATTAACACATATACAACATTGTGTATGATAATTAATGTACGTATTAAAATAATTAGAAAAATTGAATTTTTCATAAAATACAAAATTAACATTATTAATCATAATGTTTCATATTAATATTTAACTTTTAGTGTATAATATTGGAAGATTCACATAATATTATATTTTAATAAAAAAGTAACTTTTTAAATTGTTGCTCGATTATTGTGTCATTAATTTCAAATTTTCCAATAGTTTATTTTTATTATATATAAAAAACTTTAAATTAAAAAAATACAATTTCTTGTTTAATAAATCAAATATCAATCAATGACAAACTTTATTTAAAAAATTAGTATTATTGTATATTCTTTATTTGAAATACTAACAGCAAAAATGGTAACGGAAGTGCGGATATATGTGGACAATATATGTGTCACCTAGTCCTAGATCTAAAGAGTTCCGCTGTGACTCCCGCTAAGATCTCTTTCCTTAAGCTTCATACAGACAGCCTGGTCCCTAAGTCTAACACAGCCCAAGATTTCTTTTCGGCTTGACATAGTGCCATATATTTAGACTTATGCAGCCCTAGTTCCTTAGGTCTGACACAATCCTAAATTTTTTTGGCGTAGCCTTTGGCGGAAAATATATTTAGATACTCTCGATCGTTTGCTTCTGAGAGATGGCGAATTAAAAAATCTAGTACGTTCTAGATGTCAACCTCAATTTTCGGTATAGAATAAACGCATCATTCTCTGCGCCACGATCATCACTAATGTTAATTACAAATTCATTGAAAATTTTCTATGATTTTCAGAGAATGATATCGCGTTTACCAGCGATAGCTGCGGCAAACATAAGCTTAAGCGTTCGAGCGATCGTTCGCGGAGATGAAAGCAAGCGCGAGTCCGGCCAGATGATCGATAATTTTTTTTTTTTTCATTCATAAAGAACCGAGTTACAAGAGGGCGAGAATGAGATCACTCGGGAAGTAAAACGGATCACCGCTTGGCACGTGCTACCCGAGCACTTATGAAACGTTAACCGAGAAAAGACGGAGAACACACGTCGGTACGGTGTGTCTGGAGAGTACTCGTATTCTGGACTCGTGTTTGTGTCTCAAACACGTAAATTAGTTTTTTTTAAACAGGTATATTTGTTTCGATAAGTTACAGATGGGAGATTCGTCGAGCAACTGGAAGAGCCCATTTTTTTTTTTTTTTAATTTAATGGAACGTTTACGTTTGTGAAAAGTGTTTATAGTCTTTAACAATTAAAAATATCTTTTTTTAATTTTATAATTATATAAAATAAATCATTTATATAAATATAAGTATAAAGTAAGAAATTAAAGTATGAAAAATTAGTAGTAATTAAATTGATATAAAATTAGAGGTTGAATTAATAAAAAATTCAGTGTTACCTAATGACAGTTTCTTCTGCGTTTCCTCATTAAATGCAAATTATAAAACACGCAACAGTCGATTAAGTAATTAGCATCGTAGACAATGGCGCCGCACACCGCGATAAAAAAGAAATTGATTTACTTATTGACACGTTTCGCACGCCTTCTGGTTGCGAGACCCGACGCAGCATCCACGCGGCTGAATCACCCGTAGGACACTAAACGACGAGAGACAGAGAGAGCATACAGGGACACGAGGTCGAGGTAAGCCACACCGCAATTGGCCGAGCAGGGACCGCGTTAGCGAGCCCACGGAGAAGGACGAAGGAGGAAGGAAGAAGGCGCAATCGGCAGGTAGTGGGAGCTTGATCCAAGTGTGGGAGCCTGGAGAACTCAGGTATCCACGTGGCTCGCGGACGGTGAGTGGGGTCAGTTCGCATTCGTAATATCTTAGCGATACGTGGTTAATTCATTTTTCGTCAATACGATTCTTAATCAGATCGGACACTGTCAGCGAGCACAAATTTTTTTAGACAAATTGGACTGGATATGAAAAGATAAAAAAAAAATGAAAAATTAGCAAAGAGAGTTTAAAAATATTTAGGTTTTGGAAATTTTTAGTTTAAAGTTTCCCGGATTCCAGATTCTGAAGTTTAAGATTCATTAATTATGTATACAAAAATAATTTTCGAAATGGCTAATAAATTCGCTAAAGGAAAGTTTTTTTTTTATTGGACCGTCAAAATTATTATATATGAGATGCTCACGCATAATGAGTCACGCTGCAAGAAATTTTGATAGCAACTCGCTTGAATATCCTACATAATTATTTTGCTCTCATACAAAAGCAATATCAGATCAAATTTTTAGGCACTTTTTAGCGAAACCACTCTTGTGAGAACTTGAAGAAAGAGCTTCGATCTTTTTTTAGAACATTTTTAGAGTCTTAGAATTTAAACGTGCGCGCACGTGTAAAGAAACAGGAAGAGCACTGACCACTTTTGATCCGCGTATTTCCATCCAATTTACTCGGCATTGTGTATTCTGGACGTTCGGATGGCAGGATCCGGGAAAGGCGAGGCTTTTTTTTCCGCGGTCGGCTCATTCACCAAGACATCCGCGAATCGAATTGCTGAATCTTTCACGAACACGCTAGGCCACTAGTCAACAATGTAACAGTTTATCGGTTCGCACGGGTATGTCATTAACTTTTGAAAACAGACTCGTTCGCTTGTACGCTGACAAATGGCCGGAAATATCCCCCCGGAATGCGTTACACTATTTTTCAGTTCTCATTACGCGCGCGCGCGCGCGCGCAAAATCTATTGCTTTCTAAAGTATAAATAAATATGGAAATTGCTGACTAATTCATGAGCTCATTAATTCATTTAAATTATTTTGACTCCTAAGATAAATATATAAACATAAAATTAAAAATATATATTAGCTATGACTCGAATTGTAATTTCTTCCTTCTCTTTTCTTCTCAGTAAACATATTGCAATTTCTGTGCATTGCGCAAACATGGTAAAATAAAATAAGATTAAAAGCACGAATCGTTAGGAACGTAAAAACGAAGAATGCAGTGTGCGTCAAGGGGAAATTGCATTTCAAGTCATTTCGAGTCGTTCGCGTGACGTCACGTACGCCCGTAAAGGATCGATGTGATGGTTGCAAGGAGCGGTTCTATATACGAATAGATTAATAAAAAGAAAACGTGTGTGTGTGTACCAGATCGAAAATTGCACATTATGCGAATATATTATCTGCCTTTTGCGGTCTACATTTTTTCTATTACTGATCTATTACCGATCGTTAGTTTCATGATACAATAGAAAGGTACGATCAAACGCAGCAATTAATCGCGGATATTATAAATGAGTAACGCAACAGTAACGGCGTGACCGATCACAAGAACTCTTTTTGCGCAAGAAATATTACGTGAGAAAATCGTTGAGTTATCGTCAAACACCTGATGACTAATTCCAAGATAAAAGGGTCATATTTTATATCAAAAGAAAAAATAATCTAGAACGGTGAATTCCTTTCCATTTAAAAGGTATTCAATCGCAGAGATTATTAATGGATTAATGTGTATTAAAACAGTACACGATAATTTAAAAATTAATCTTAAATGTTCATTGTAATTAATTAAAAATTAAAAATAAAATAAAAACTTATATCAATTAAAATAAGAAAGTTAAATTGCACGAAAAATACAAATTGTAAGAAATTATTTTTATCCTTATTAATCGTGTATGTTAACCTATTCAAAATTATTAATGCAGATTTTCAAGGACATCTCATACATATGTATAACACGACAGACTCCAGTTCAAAGAAGTACTATGACCTCTAGAAGACTCTTTTTTTCTTTTTTCCACAAAGCGGTCTTATACTGGGAAAAACCGCGCCTATGTTTCCTCGTTTTCTCTTCGCTCTCTTTCCTCTTACATATGTTACTCGTGCAGTATATATGTACTATTTCGTATTTGGGACACCTTGCGTACTGTGCAACATTTCACATTCTATCATTGGCACCCTATGTGCCATCTCCAACACTTGCCCGTGCGTCTAATCTAAACAATCGAGTAATCGATTTCCGAGTACTTCATCGAATTGCATAACGCCAAATCGGTCATTGACTCTTTAGTGTTGCAACGTTACATATAGATAAATTGCATTATAAGTTTACACGTTTTGTGCTTGACAAATTTTGTTTTAACAGAATTAATTAAAAGTATTTTTCAAAAAAAAACACAATTGTTAAATAATATCATAAAAATTGACTATCTAATTATTAGTTATATTATTAGAGATATTTAGGAAATCATTATGCAATTATAATTTACGCAATTGTTTTTTTTTGTAACACTCTTAAGACCTTTTTGATTAATTTTCATTCTTTTTTAAAAGAAAATTTACTTTAAACTTGAAATAATCCAACAGACAAAAGGGGACAATACTCCATATTATTTATAAATGTCGCAGTGCAGAAATTAGGAAAGTCGACGCGATGGTTGACTAATATATACGAAATGACTCATCCTCGCTATCTCGAGAGAGTGGATTATCCGCGAAATAGAAATAGACCGCAATGGACCGACTTGCCGGCCAAAGACGCCGCGCCGGTTCCGGTTTAAGCTTGAGTTTAGCCGACTCTCTTTTAATCATCAAAACAACGATCGAAGGATAGTGTGAAGAGGAGAACTCAGTCCAAATTTACCGGAGGACCAAGTTTATGCGTATTAGAGAAGAATGAGCAAACTTTCCGACGAAGAATATTAATGCTTTCAAGTTTACAATCGAATTGGAATTGTTCATAATCAGTTCAAAAATTCAAATTCAAACAAATAAATAAAAATTTCAAAGTAATTAAATTCAGATTTTTTTTAATCTAAAAAAAATACTGTTGTAACTAAACTTTCGAGTTTTCTGAAATTGTGTTAAAATTCTACGTATTTTACTAATAACCTTTTTAATTTATTCTTTTCAGATCCTATTCCCCGCTAAATTATAATTGAAAAAAAGAACTAAAGAAATTGATATTATAGATTGAATGAATCGTATCTTTATGTACCGCTGCAGCGATTTATGCAACCATTGGTTTCCGGTTTACGTTATAGCAAACGGAGAACGCACGTTTTGTTCCGTACGCTATTGTACGTGTCACAGGAGTGCGTACGAATTGTAAACTGACGACGAGTTGCAAGTCGCGTGCTGAGCGCGGTTCCGAAAGGAAAACACGTGATTCGAGACGATTACAAGCTGTTTCACAAATCGATAGATACAAACAGATCAATGAAAACGATCAATGAATCAAGAAAATAAATGAAACGTACGTTTAACGTTAAATTTTTAACATTTTTCAAGATTATGTTATATATTTTCTTTTACAAAAACTATGTATATTATATATTATAAAATTGTATACTTGTTATACAAGATTATACTTCGAATTTTCTATCCTGTGTGTTAAAATTATTACAGCAAAAAAAGTATTGTTTACCATTAAAGAGTCTTGGAGAGAAGAATATCGACTAGTTCGAGTTTGTGTTTCTTTAGCCTCGATGGATTATCTTCACTTATCACTTACGTGAATCGCCCTGTACACGTGGCGCGTGTGCTCGGCTTGCTTTAATTATAGACCGGAGCCCTTCTCCTTTCCTTAGCGTCCACCCTCGACACCGCGAAATTGGAAAGGCGACGTCTACGAGCTTGCCTACAGACTCGTTTCTGCCGTTCATTCGATCGAGGATAGGAAGAAAACTCGAGGAAAGACTTCGAAGAGCTTTACGTCGCGCCTGCACCCTCAAAGTGCCATTCCGAACAGTGAATTCTATAGTAATACGGAGTACTTAGCAAAACAAATACTACAGCTATTAAGAGCTATGCACGAAGTTTCCTGGCCTAATAAACTATGGAGTCGCTGCCAAGAACTGAAGAGTGATGTGAAACTACTCGTGATATTGTCCGCTTATCAAGAAAAAAATTAATGCTGTCAATTTTTATGTAAAATCACTTTATATAATCACAATATTTTAAGATTTATACCCAACTCTTTCTAAATTTTATATATATATATATACATTTTTATTGGTTCTAATTTTTTTGAAGAAAGTGTTATGCAATGACCAACAGAAACAAATTTGCTATATTGAGAGCAGAATGGAGGGATGTGAATGCTTCTAATTTTCAATCCGTCAATATTTGCTATGGGTTGTGTTTGAATAGGAAGAAAGAAGAAAGGGTGGAGAAAAAAGAAAACCGAGAGAAGAGAAATACGTGTTTTATGGATTCCGAGTGCATCTCGCCGGGAAAACGAGCCACGTCACATCCGGATGGATGGATCGAAACGCGCACTCGAGTTATACTTTTCTCTCTTTCTCTCTCCCTTCTCCCTCCACTCTTTTTTATAGGACGATGCCACCTTGTTTCCAATTTGCATAATCCTGAGTCAACGCGCGATGCTCGTCCTCAGGGGATACAAGTTGAAGAACTGTCAGTGGGAATAGAGTCCTTATAGTGTAACAAAAGAAAAACCTATACATGACATCTTGAAATTTTATCAGACGTTTTCTATACTTTTATTAATTATTAAAACAATCCAAAAAGAATAATTCAGTTCTTTAATTCTTAAACAATAAAAATTTAATTGTTTACATTTAAATTTAATTGAAATTTAATTGTAAAGAGATAAGATATTTATTCAAATTCTATTTTTTAAATTATGATATTAATTTTATTCTCCATTACGCAATAAATTATTTAGAGTTTAATACGCTAAACAATTTTCTTTTTAGAATATTAAAATTTAACTGTGAAAAATGTTATGTAAATGTTAAATTCTTCTTACGTGAAAAATTCAAGTGTCGCACATATTAGAAGAGGAAATAAGTATCGAGATGATTTATGAGTGAGAACATAAAAAGATATTATAATTAACAGCTTTTAATTAATCATAAACGATGGAGTCTGTGCGGAAGCCAGATATTTAATTGCAGGTATAAAACGTATGTGTCAGAGGTTACGTGAGATGCGATTCTGAACAAATCCCTCCCTGTCGTAATGCTTTCATAAAACCGTAATTAAAATGCCGAGTGAAACCCATGTGATCATTCTTCTCGGATCAGAGGCACGGATTTATCTTACGATGTTACGCAAAATGTGACTATTATTATAATTTACACATTATAACGAGGGATTATATCTTATAAAGTAAAATACGCGCACGCGTAAAGAGAGAAGATACGCGACTGCGTAAATTTATTTACAATAAAAATATCAAAATGGTTCCTAATATTTTAAAAACATTAAATTAATTAAAATAAAAGTTAAGAGACTATGATTACAATAAAAATATAATATAAATATCGTAATGTAATATTAAATTAAATTATTAAAATGTTACAATTAAAATTATTAATAGAAGCTACTAAAAAACATAATTTTAAAATCAAAATTGAAAAGGTAATAATAATTAAATAAACAAACACTAACATCTCAATTGAAGACGCGTGGAAATAAATGAAAAGTTTAGAACAATGAAAATAAATATTAAGACATTTTTTAAGAAAAGTTAGAACGTGCTGCAAGATAAAATTGCGTCTGTTTTCTTTTTGCGCGTTATTCAAAACATTTCGAAGAGATGCTGACGGTGATCTACGATGCACCGTACGTGCAGTTGCATGAATTTTATCTATGTATCCTAAGCGGAGAAAGGAGAGACGGCGAGCTTGTGAGCTTTCTATTTTTAAAGAACTGCGCTCGTGCATAGCTGGTTCTTAAATTTGCTTCTCGGGAGGAAGATCCGGAACATCCGCGCATCAAACACCAAATCTTTTAAATTTCCGTTACGCTCGATTGGATTTTATCTATCTGTTTTCTCGTCCCACATGACTAACGAGCAAATAGCACTCTTTTAAATTAAATTATTCAGAAAATCCTTTAAAAGTGTAGATCTCTTATTTATGTAAGAATATAACAATTCATTTTTTGCTGCAGCTATAGAATATATACTCATTTTTGTAGTGCAATTAAAAATTAACTCGGAATTTTTATCCTAGCATTATTACTGGATAAACACAGGCAACGTAACATTATTTAATTGAGACGTTTTAAAAATAATACTTTAGTACCGAGTATAATAATGTATTTTGTTTGTGTTATGATTTTAAAGTACACTCACCATTTGTTGAGCGCTTTTCGGTTTTCGGTTCACGTCGATGACTTTTTGATTAGCTGAAATAAGAAAAGCGTGCATTAATTTAAAAGATATTCCTCTTTCATTTAAGCGACTAACGGACGTCGCAGTGAATTGCATACGCGCGTATACGTGACTGTTGTACCCTATGCACTAATGACTTTAGTGTCGATTTATGTGTTATAAGTAACTGTCCAACGCCATAAACGATTCAGTACTGTTAGGCGAATCACAGATTTATATCGCGACCTATCGCGCTATTGCTCACTCTGTTTTTGCGTCTCGATATTTATTAATAAATTCTGCAACTCTAACGCTTACTTGATAAAATAAATTTTTCGAATTTTTTCTTTGTTTGTGTGCGTAAAAGAATTTAACTAAGTAAGTCAATTCTAATTAATATTATATTTTATGGATATGATAAATTTCTAAATTCGTTTAACATTTCGTTAAATATTTCAAATTCTTTCATTTAAAATATATTGTATTTTTCTTACTTGACATTTTCAAAGCAAGTGAGAATCTGCAGAAAATACTTACTGACAGCCTCCACCAGATCGGCTAAAAGAACACCGTCGCAGAGATCAGCTTGGAGATCGGTCACCCTTCTCTTGCAACCTCCCCGTTCCAGATAATAATTTGCCCAATCTGTGTAGATCTGAAAGCATAAAGAAAATCGTTTAACTAATTACATAAATAATATCTATCCATATTGGAAAAAAAAGTACTTAAAATTTTATATATTTGTAAGATATTAATTTATTTCATTAAAATAAATTTTTATTTTAATGAAGGCAAAATAAAATTTTATTCCTAACAAATAAACCAACTGATAAGAAGGATAAAATATATTTCGTAGAAATGAATATTTCGTTATAAAATTTTTGTATGCTAATCATAATCAATATCAAAGAAAATGTCACAAGTAACATTAAGACCAGTTGTTCCAACTTCTTAGTAAAGCTATCTATTAGGTAATTTCTCTATTTACGTATCTACCTTTCTATTTGCTTCTTAATAAAAAAGAACGCAGAATAAATTGAGTACTCAGAGCTACTCGTCGAAGTATAATACGGAAAATTGTACGCGCTCTTAATTACATCGCATTTCATCGGTAATGATTATGGTTGATCGATCGACTCTTGAGATCGTAGCTCGGTGAATTAAAGGCGATCGCGGGAGAAAGAGAGGAAGAGGAGGAAACGAGACAAATAATGAACAGCTTGTAGAGAGCAAACATATCGTGGACGAGTGAACTTTAATGGTCGATCGATCGATTATTATTTCTTCGTCCCGCGGCTACATGCTGGTTATTATTTCTTCATTCCTCGCTTGAACCCTACGGATGTTTATTGTTGTGAAAATAACAAATAGCTTCTTTTCAGACATTTATTACTTTCTTGTACTAAAAAATAACTGAAACATTTTTAGTAAAGATTAATTTTAAAAACAATCTTATAACAATCTATTCCACTAAAAATAATTTTATAAATAAAAGTGTAAATTATTTTCCTTTTTTATTATATTAAAGCCTAAATATATAAATATATTTAAACTTTAATTTTAAAAAATTTTTCACAGTTATTTGTTTCAATCAAATTTATTCGAATTGCATTCGTATTTCAAAGCAAAGTGAAAAACGTAAATTTGGGCGATAAGAATTTTTTTTTCATATCGAATGATTTCACATCTCAGCATGTCAAATAGCAGAATTTCATATTCAATACGTATGTATTACCTTGCAGTTTATTGTTCAATAAATTTCTACTGTTAATGAAACTATGATTTATTATAATATGTGTACGTGCAAGAGAAAATAGCAAATAATAAGAAAACTATTGTAATATACTTTAAGAATATTACTAAAAAATATATATTCTAATAAAATTCCAATAAAAGTGTAAGAGATACAATAAAATATTAATAGCATGTCATGTGTTTTTATATGTTATGAAATAATATAAAATTCCGAATCTATAAAAGTCCAGTAGGCACATGAAATAAAAGCCTTAGCAAGAAATATCTTCCGAAAGCCACGCGTGTAAAATAAGAAAATTATGCACACGCATACACATCGTGCATAGTCATTTCGTGGCGAGTGGATTAAAGTGCGGAGAAGCGCATTAACGAGCACTTACGAGCAAAGTGCACTTCGGAAGTCTATCACGTCGCTGTCACAATCCCCGCGCTTCGATTTATCTTATTATTACGTCGAAGCGCGGGTTAATCTGTTGCCGAGAGTCAGAGATTCGTCCCTTGTTAACGCAATCTGTTACATTGCAATCCAAGTTCCGTCCGTCGTTATACGCGCGCCAATTAGATGCGCGGCGAAACTTAAATCACGACACCGCCGCATCCAAAGTCGCACCTCTAATTAGAGCATAAATCTCCCGGTTATTGCATCGCTCTGATTTACGGTTTAGAATAAATCGTAAACGTCTCAATTATAACGTGGCAAATTTTCGATCGCCGTACAAAGTTTCAATTAGGGATGTCGTTGAGACGACATCGCGCTCACGCATCTCCGACGGTCCTGAGGACGGCCTATTCGCGTAAATGCGCGACAGGTGCCTGCGGCGTGCGTCGACGAAATTGAACGTATTTCCAGCTGACCGCGAAGCTCTCCGCGCACTCTATCTTTTTTTTTCCTTTTTGTTTTTGTTTTGTTTTTTTCGTCGCTTTTACGCTCTCTCGGCGAAAACGGCGCGCGACGCATCCATTTGCATTTCCATCATACGCAGGCGACCTATACGTCATATGTAGGTGTTATCTCCCGCTGATTGCAACCCCGCGTGCAAGTGCGTGTACACTTACGTTTATTAACACGCGATCCCTCCTCCTTCTCTTTACTCTCTCCGTCTCCGTCCCTCTCTCTCACTTTTTCAGTTGATATTTTATTGCGCCGCAGGTGCTCGACTGCAACTTTGTCATCGTGCATGTTCCATATTTATTTGTCGGATATTCAAACGGCGCACTGGAGAGAAATGAGACGCTCTCTCGAATAAATTCATACGGTCACGGCACCGCAGTCAATGAACAGATAATTACATTTTCAGGTAGTTGACATTTCAAAAAGTATCAATTAATTTGCAATTTATTACTTTGACGTCTTTTATTACTTTGACATTTTTTTTTATAAACAGTCGTTTGCTGGTGATCGTTCAGCGATCTGGTGCAGTGACCCTACGCCACAAATCATTCCAATCGATGTTAATATTTACTTAATTTACAAGACTTCGCACCGTAAATTCTCGTTATGACTGGCATAGGAAAAATTATTTTTCAGTTCGCCAATAAAAAGTTCCGCAACCATACATTTTTTGTGTTTCTCTTTATTTATTTATCATACTTTATAGTGATGTATTTAGATTTTTGACTTTTTATAAATTCATAATAAAGACTTGTACATTACTCTCTTTATAGCTTTTCATTACTGCAATTCCTCTCATTGCTTAAATTGATATACAATTATGCTTTCGCATATTTCTAACCCGAGACTTTCCAATTTGTATATCTAAAATATGTCTCAAGAAAACGTAATAAACTCGATATCTCTCGAAGTGATTAACAGCGCGCCTATTCTCGGGAGAACTTTCATTTATATATACCTAACAATATTTTTTACATTCGCATTTATAAGCGAGCATCGAGGGCATAAATCATCCGCGGAAGCATGAATTGTCCTGATCGCGCTGGCGGAGCGCCAGGCTTTTCAGCGTGCGAGCGAGCGCGGATCTGGAGAGTCACCGAAGAGGCAAGCGCGCGCGCGGCACTGGGCGGCGGAAGGCGCAAGGGGACACAAACGCGGTTGTCGTACAGACAGAGAGGAAGAGGAAGAGAAGGCGGAGAGAGGAGGAGGAGGAGGAGGAGGACAGGAGAGCACAGCCACGTAGAGAGCGAGGAGAGAGAAGAGAGTTAGTCATCGCGTACTATTTTTGAGCGCGCAAAGAGAGACGAGCGACGCGAAGGGACGCGCGCGGAGGGCTTTGCTTCATGATTTCAGGTCGCCATTATTACGGCGACCGCGACGGGGTCGCGCCGCTCCGTCGATTCTTTTTCCCGTTTTCCCGATGGCACTTCTGCGGGCTTTCCCGGGAGTATTTTCAGTAAAAAGGGAGAAAGCCGAAGAGCTCGTTGGAGCGAGATTGAACGGAACACATACGCTAAAGGGACTCGTTGACTCTTGTTCTTTGAAACTTCCGAAAATGTTATCATTTTAAATAATGTCGTGTCAAAGAAAATAATTAATTTAATATTCTCAAATATTGAAAAACACATTATTTGTAAAATAAAATATCTGAAATGTCGTTGTAAAATATTCACATAAAATTTATACATATTTTGTAAATACAATATAAACGCGTATGAATTTATCATCATCAACAATTAATTGTCAGATCGATTACCTCTTGATATATCTAATAATAATTATCTTGTTTTCTTGTGTTTTAAACGTTTCTTGCTTTCAAAAGCATCCGATTTTATAGCCGCTTTTCTATTATTATACCAAAAATAGTGATAATGAAAGTTAGAAACAATGTTTATAATCACAAAGGTGTTGCAAACACATTTGCCCATCCCTCGGCGGAAGAGATGCGAGCGGAAGCGAAGAATTACCTGCACGATATTACGCGTGGAATCAGCCTTGATGTCGTCGATAGAACCGCGTACGGATCTCGGCGCCCTGATACACGCCATGATGCCGCCGGTGGTCGTCGCGACCCCCGTGACGTCCCAGCGTCATCCGAGACTGCCCTCCCGATTATTATTCCTCACGACGAATTGCATCTATATCATACTCGGCATCTGATCCACGCGCGACAACGCGATAATTGCGCGGCCGCACTGTTCGCGTCATAATTAAAATCGATTTCTTCGATCCTCAATTTTTAATTCCTTCTCAGTTTTCACAATCGCGCACTGTTATTTCTCCATTTTCATATGTCATAGTCCCTCTTCTTCTACGGGATTTAAATTAAGAAATATTATGTCGATGTAATAAAATAATAATACTGAGTCTCGATGGAATCGATATTCAAACAAATCAATACTATAGTTTCACCTGTAAACACTTGATTCTGTCAAGAGAGAATATTTCGCTGAAATTCACTTGTGTATTTTTCCTTGTACTTTTTATATTATAGTACAGTTACACACATGTTTCTCTTTTATAAGAGCACTATGCACTGATACAAAATAATTGATTAAAAAAACATCAGCATGGTTTCCAACGAATTAACAATAAATACGATATCTACGCTGATTCTTTTATTAATCCTCGATTCTCTGGGTTTATCGTTAGATTGCTAAAGCATCGATACAACAAAACAATTCGTTTGGATCACTACGCGGCTCTTCATTCTCACGATCTTCTTACGAGTGAAGAGAGGACGGAGGGAGAAGAGAAGAAAAGCTTAATCAATCGTTCAATTGTTCAATTCGCGACAACAAATCACCCTCGCTCCGAAGTAATCGGACGTGACACGTCGCGCTGTGTCGTGTCGCGACGACGACGCTTCGCGAGACAAGACACGGAAGCGTCTCGACGCCGCGACGCACCGGACGTAACTGAATACGCGAGCACACGTTTCTCTATTCGTAGGTATATACTCTCTTGCGCCTCTTCTTCTCCTTCTCCTCCTTCGTCCTCCTTCTCCCTTCTCTTTTTTCCTTATCCATGTCTTCCACCGATTTTACCGTCTCCTTTCATTTCCCTTTCTCTCTTTCTATATCTATCTCTACAAAAATATATTGCACTTATTGTTAGTATCAAAATTGATGTAATTAAAGTTTCTAATTGCAATTCAAAAACTTCTACGAAAATCCATTAGAAATTTTTATAGATTTATAAATGATATAATTATTATAAATATTATATGTAATTTATATATAATTTTATATTAATCTTTCTTACGTTATATATATACCATATATATAAAAACGTTGATTAATCCCATAATTGTATTATATTCAAATGAATTCTGAAAGCACTTATGTGCACGAAAGTTTCGGAGAAATCAAGGGCCAAGGATGATGATGACGACGTATGTGATCAGGAAGTGTGACACATCTCGAGATCGCTATTTTAAGACGGTACGATGGACGTGACGAGGAAACTGCATCGAGCTGTTGAAGAATCGCAGAACTGTAACGACATTAAGAAAGTCTCTACCGAGAATTTTCGATGGCACGGACGAGTCAGCACGAGTCATTCAAGAAACGTAATCTTCCATTGCTTGCATTTGATCTAACAAAACTAGACCTTTGTAATAACTCTTTATTGTGATAACAGGATTTTCTGAATATAAAATAAAATAGAAAATTGGATAAAATCAATATTTCCATAGATAGAATATTGAAGTATTAATATGTATTAATAATAAGTCTCTGATACATAAAATGTATTGAAGTATTAATAAGTCTCTGAATAGATTTTGCAATCCATGATTAATTCGTTTCACTTTCTGTTGTTTTCTATATAATATTAGTCATAATATAAGTAAATACCAAAATCAATTTAATAATAAGCTATATAAACTTTGTAATTTCTATCAACTCCTTTTGATAAATAAATCAACATTTATTCTAGCTTTTTAATTTTTAGTGTAATACGTTCTTAATATTTTTAATTAAGATTCCAATATTTTTTAAAAATAAATTGTTTGATTAACTTTGAATTTATCTTTTTTTAGCAAAAATGTTGAAGCAGCAGAGATGTACATATAATTTAAGAATTGTTAACATAGAAAAACAATATGTAAATTTCTGTTTGTAGCTAATTAAATTAATCTTTATATTATAACTAATATTATAACTTCTAGAAATTAAGTAACAAAAAATGATATGAATTATTCAATAATTGCAAAATCTATTTAAAAAATTATTAATACTTTAATACATTTGAAAATTGATATCGTACATGAGAGAACCAAAATTTTATTTATTTCCTATAGTCAGCAAACTATACACACACACATACACTGTATATGCATGCATGTATGTATATACACACATATTTAAATTCACGGCAGTTCCTTCCTAACTTAACTTTGAGAAAATTGTACAGTGCCCCGACATGGAGAAGAAAGGAGAAGGTGAAAAGGAAGAAGAAGAAGGACTAATAAAAATTGCTAGACATCCGACGATGTTCCGGGAAGACAATATCTTTCCACCACGGGCGAAAATAACGCGCTCAAGGGGGATGAAAATAGAGAATGAGAGAACGCAGTTCGGCGACGTTCGCAGCCGAAGGAAGAAGCAAGTAAAGACGACGCTCGCGTTTTAACTTGAAATAGAGCACCAACAGCAAAGTGAACGACCGTCGACGTTTGCGCAGGCGGCGTCGTTTAAATTAACGAATTAATGGAATCGAAGTGGAGGGCCGTAAATTCATCAGTAACCGATTCGAGAGACAGCGACCATCGTTGATTAGACCGCGGCATCGTTTGATTACATCCTATCTTGTACAGTCTATATGTGACTGAAATCAATTTTTCTCAAAAGTTAAATAAAATTAATGGGAAAATTTAATTTTATACATCAGATATCTCCCAACAATTTTGCAACAATTAATTAAAGCTTAGAAATATTTGCGATTGGTTCAACTATACGCAGCGTTCTTTTCCTCTCTATTCCCCGCTGTCTTAGATATTGAGCCGAGGGTGGAATTATAATCATATAGCGTTGATAAGATCCCGTGAGAACTGCGTGTATACGCGCTGATCGATATTCGACTTAGCCCCGATTATCGCACACGACCGCCCCGCGTCGCGACTAGGCGCGCGCGTTAAAAGGCAACGCCATGGCAGGCATTACAATTAATGATGCTGCTCGTACGCGAGCCGCGTGGAATAGCAATCGATCCGCGCACCTGTCAGGAATGCTCATGTCCCGTGTGTATAACCCGCCGCTCGTTCATTCGTCATTAGAATGGCAGGATTCCCTCGGCTTTGTGCGGAATTACGCCCAGGCTGTCTCTTCAAATTACCAGTTTTTGTCAAAAAATTCTAAAACAATCTCGCTAATTGTAAACTATAAAATTCCTATACAAATTATTTTTTAATTTTACTTTTGCAAAGTTCATGATTTATTTGTTTTTAGAAATCTTTTGCTAATTCTAAGATTGACTAATCACATTAATTCCTCGAAATAATAACGTTCTTATTGATATATAAGTTATTGTTAATTAAAGGTAAAATTATGTAAATTTGTCAAGTTAGTCGAGTCCCTTTCCATATTTGCAGGTTCTTTGTGCATTTTTGTTATCACATCACATGTGATTTGCTCCAAATAAAATAAGATTTATAGCGGGTGCCATTTCTTTCGCGTCCGCGCGAGTTTGCGTCACGATCTTTTTGAACTCGATACTCGAATTAAAAGCATCCGTGCCTGTCAAAAATTTTTTGACAATTAATTTCCGACCGGTCGTTTTTCCAGCGGAGCGACTCGTACGCCGAAATGCGAGGGGCAGTCAAAGGATAATAATTGTCCACTAGCGCTAGTGCGGATGGCGGTGGAGAAGCCATCGGTGCAAAGGGGATGCATGAAATTGAATATCGTTGCCGATCCCTCCCGGAACGGCGCGAGCGACACTGAGAGTTCAGGAGCCGGAAACGAAACTGTTAAAGGACAATAATTAATTCGCTCCTGACGGCAGTCTGACGGCTCGTTAGTCGCATAATCCTGTCCGCTTTTTTCTTCCTTTCATCCTGCGCGATAATGCAACCGAAAGGATGACTTTGCGAGCGGAAAAAGGGGGACGAGATGAAAGGTAAACCTAGTGTGCGTTTTTTTTTTTTTTTTTTTTCAAAGGCAAGAGGGTAAATTGTCGGTCGAGATTGACTATGGCAAACACTTTCTATTATATTTTGCTTCTTCGTGACAAAATTATACGAGTCCTTACATTCTCTAATCTCTATACGTATCGTTTTGGAGGAAACTTATCAATTTTTTCTAAATAAACAAATTTAAACCTGATATATTTGCCACATTTTTAACTTTTTAGGATTCTCACAATATTTTCACGTTTTTCATTTTTTTTAATCTCTTTAATATTCTTTTCGTTTGGTGAATTTTTCAATAAAAATCCTGCCATTTAGATGCTGCGAAATTAATTCACTTCGACTCCCAGTGACGCAAGAGAATGAATTTTACTTTCCCTCTAACAGCGGCGCGGATTGGGGATGATTTCCGTCGGCGCGACAATTTTGCGGGCAGAACGCGTCCCGCTCCGGGAGGACGAGGGACAAAAAAAGGGGGTGGAGGGACTGAGCTTTGTTGCGCGATTACGGCGAGCGGGAGAGGTCCGTCGCTCTCGTCTCGATGGACACAGCCTGCCGACTATGGATCCAGCCTGCCGGAATTAGGTTTGCTTTAACCCGAACGATATCGTGATACACCAGCCAACCTTCGGGATAACGGGGTAAAGGAGAAGAGAAAATCGAAAGCGGAAGGAGGGGCGAAACTGCGGAATCGGGAGACCATCTTCAGCGCGTAATCCAACGAATCAGTTAGGATGATCCTCTTAATTTAATAGAGTGTTCTAACGGGAAAAGAAAAGCTACGAGACGGTGTTACGTTAGTTGCTAAAATTATCGCATGCGCAGAGAGAAAAAAAAAAAGAAAGAGTATATAATTAAGTATAATAATCACTGCTCAGTTTTAATGCGTGAAAAATGCAGATCCCTGGGCCAAATGTTTCCTTGTTTTACTGCCGGTCATTGCCCGGTTATCCCTCTTTCGCGACGCTCATTGCGATCCGATACCCTCCCTTCCCTGCGCTTTTCACCCTCTTTTGCTGCCCATTAACTGTGCACTTATTGTCAGTTGCGTAGCAAAATCACCCACGGCCAATTTTCCGATCGGCAAAGCACGACTCTCGTCTATTCAGTATGTATAAAATACACTGTGAAGGGAGAAATTGTTAGAAAAATTGTTAGAAACAGAAACGATTGCACGATCGGATTAATGTAAAGTTTATAACATATTTTATGCTTCAAGATTTTAGTTTTGTATGTGAATTAAAGTTATACAAATGTATATTGTATTTTGTAATTCTTGGAATAGCCAAGTAAAACGGTATATTTTTTTGTTGCTAAGATTCCGACTAAAATAAAAACGTTCAAATAAGGATTCTCGTAAACAATTGTTAATTATACACTTTACTAAACCTTTAGTGCACTTAAAGAACGATAACTGTTGTCTAATAAATCTAATAAATAATAATAACAATAATAATATAATAAATCTATAATCTAAGAAATAATAATTTAAAATTTAGTAATAACATTATTTCTATTTAACAATAATAAGTGAGATTAGAGCCGATAATGTATATCACAAATTAAATTGGTAAGCATTTCAATAAATACCTACTCTGATACTAACCCAGTATCTTAAAACACGGTAAACTTCTATTTTATAATCAATTTTCGAAATTTTTGGTTTGAAGTAATTTATCATTTCTTCCATTTTTGATAAATAAGATCCATAATACCTCATCATGATTGGCAAGAGAGAAATTGACCGAAAGTTCATACGCGGTTGAGAACCGTCGTAACCGAATTATCGTTCTCCCCAAGAACTAGACGGAGGATGCACCCTCCTCCCTCAGGAGGGTAGGTACGTGTCCTGCAACAAGCGTGTCCTATGTTCTCACACCCTCTCGAGATTCGAGGAAACCCTGTTGTTGTCATGACTACCGAACTCCCGCGAGAACAGAAAGTTATTTTTACGTCCGCCATATTACGCCGAGGTTCCGATAAGATCTGATTAGCATTCTTTGTTTCTTTGCGCAAATTTAAGACCCATCCAAACATCCTTAAGTCGCTAATTCGCACAGACGTCGCAAAATACAGCTGCTTAACGAGAGGTGAAAGAAAAATCATTTCAAAGAAACAGAACATAATGTGTGATGAAAAATGATAATAAAATAAAATTAATATTCTAACATCATATTAAATATAAATATATATAATTTTTTTAAAGTGCATGTAACTTATGTATTCTATTCACATTATTTGTTACATGTATGCATCTTATGTGTATGAGATTTGTTTATCTAATTACTTCTGGAAATTCATGTAATAGGATTACTTAGAATTGATCCAGTCACAGTGTGTTATTGTGTTTTTCCTTTTCTTTTCTCGTTCCTCTTTCGCTCGTCTCTTCGGCTTCCACTTCGGGATGCTTGTAACTCGTTTTTTCGTAGCTCACCGTCCGCCGGCGCCACGTGGGTTATGTTTTATGAATGAGTAGCTCACCTACGCGCCATTACGGGCGCGCGCACGTGCGTGCACACGCACTCGCGAGAGAGAACAAGCTAAATTTACCTGCGCCGCCGGTTGCGATGCAACCAGGGCCCAACCCTGCTATTGTGCGCCGCTTCGTGTAGGCAATCCTCTCGCATACGCTAACTGGCCCACACGAGAGAGGCGAACAAGACCCCGCGACTATCCTTAAGATCCCGGAAACCGGCGAATGTACGCGTACAAAACCTTTCACAAAGCCGGGTAGGTTTGTCTTGCATAAGAATAATATGAAGGATAACCGTTCGTCTTTTATTAACAGCGGTTTTATGTGACTTTCGACGTGCGACTTCGTCGACAATACAATGTATGGTATATCTCTAATGTCTGTGTTACCGTTGCTGTTTCATGTAAAACATACCTTAATAATAAATGCTTTTCAAAGCATGTTTTTCTTGAATCTCAAGAGACATGCAGTGCGAGACACTACTATTTTTTTTACGCGGGCCGATGATTTGTGGAACCAAGAAGTGTATGTCAAATACTCTTTTTTATATTAAACATTTTTTTAGTTCAATTAAATTGTTTCATTTCGTACTGTCATTTCTTTAATTCTATGTGATTAAATCTTATATTTCACTGAAATGTTACGTATCACTTGGATCAAAATAAGAAGATTGAGGGGTATGCAAAGATTTTGAGCGTTTAAGTTTTATTTAAAAAAAATTATTAAAGATATTATTACTCGGATTTTATTTTTTAAAAATAGTTGTACGATAGTTATGTTTCGACAAAGTATATATTCTTTTTCTAATTTAAGAATTTCAAATACTTTTGAGTATCAAAAATACATATCACCTAGTTTGAGTTCAACAACACATTCTTGTGACATCATTTTTCTTAAAGAGATACTATTTATATTTTTAAATTAAAATAAGAAATCTCTAAATAAGAATATATGCATCACGTAAACTTGATAAGTTTTTTAGGGGGGAAGGGGGGCGTACGCATAGTTCGCTTTTTATCTTTAAAAAAATAATTTTATTAATATTTTTAAACGCGTTATTCAAGAATAAAATTACTTTGAGAGATTTATAGAATAATTACAAATTATATAACCCAAAAATAAGAATAGAGTTGTTGCTATTTTAATTTCATCTTATAATTAAACTTTAATTGCATGTAAAATGAATAAACTCATTTTTTAACGTTATCTTGTTTTGTTTCCGCGTGAAAGTTCTAGTGGAAGAAGCTGAACTTTGCACGCGGAATTTACAACGATTATTTCTGTAACCATCTATTTTCAAATTAACAAGAGACTCCCTTCGATAAGGACCTATTTTACAGACAGAATCTGTACGGCAGCGGCATTCGCAGACAGCGTATTACAAATTCAGGTTCCGTCACGTCCAAATTGCTATAATTCTTTCGGCTCACGTATAGCGCACAGAAGACCGCTAACTCGCTCTCCGAAACACTCTAACGAGCTTCGACGTTTGCTTGGGGTCGCACTCCTGCTTCGGCAGTAGTTCTTCCCGAGTAGCATCCTTTGCCCCAAGGAACCGGAAGACAGGAGGGCGCGAATCTCAACGATACATGCCTGTCATATCTACTGTTCGAAAATGTCACTTTAACAATCTCATTTCATTCTTCTTCAAAAATTATTTTTTTTCACATCTATATTCAAGCACATTAATTTTATCGTATATTTATTAAATTTTTTAAATAATTTAAAATAATCATATTAATTTATCGTGTTTTTTTTTATGGATTAATATAAATAACATTACAAATAAATATTACGCAAAATTTGAAAAGAATTTTAGAAAACAATGACATTATTCATACTATTTTATTTATCAAGAGCAAAACTCTTTACTATTTATTAAAGCAAAACTCGATCTTTACTATTTCCATTTTTAACTAGTAAAATTAATATTAGTAGTCCGATCAAAACAAAGAGAAGGTAAGTCTGTCACTGACGTGGGTTCATAATTGCGGTTTCCACGCCGGCAGTGACACTGGTTCGCATTTCTGTGACGCGGTTCGACACGCCTGTTTTCGCACGAAATGTATCGGTACAATATTCGTGTGATGTGGCATTTCCGCATGGCATTTGATGTGGACACAGTGCGGCACAGAGTCCGGAAGGTCTCTGAGAGTATACGCAGGGAATATTGATTTTGCACCATCGGCCACCGTCTTTCTTCAGACGGCTTCAGCTGATCGAAATTTTTTTCAAACAGGATGTGATCGAACGTGTGTCAAAGGTAAATAAAACTTAATAAGCTAAACAATAAAATAAAATGTATCGGTTCTTCTATAGCTTTATAAAAATAAAAGTTATATTTTATACAAGATAAAGAAATAAAAGAAAGTGCCAGAAAGTCTCGATTAAAGCAGATCTTGTTTAATAATATTTTCATATCAAGTATTAAATATATTTTTAAGTTTATAAACTGCATGCCAATCAGACTTAAGAGAAATTAACGTAAAAATTAAATTTGATTCCTTCATAATTCCCGAAGATCAGCTAATATATAACGAATTCCGACTAGCTAAAAATAATATCTAAATTAATTCGATCATCAAATTTAATAAAAATGCAATAAGCATCTTTAAAAATCTAAAGAAAAATTGATTTCTGTATATCTTCTCATATATTATATAATAATAAAATTAAAATAGAATGGGCTTTTTATATTCTACTTATTAGAAGTAGGAAATATTAAATGCTGTACACATTTTAATAGATTATTCTTATATGAAATCAAACAATTTATGTTCGTAAAGCAAAAAGTAAATAAAGTTTTCAATGTGCTTTATTAAACTCTTAGTGGGATTTTCGAGATTTATATACCAGAGAAATTTGATAATTCTTTTTGTCGTAGATAAAAGGGAGCACTGGGGACGATCCTGATGGTAACGGAAGCTGAACAGCAAACTGCAAAATAGCGTCGAAAAATCCGTGCAAAGCGAAACCCGATAGGGATATAAAATTCGTTTTTCGTCATAAGCCGGATACAGTGTTGTCGACGTATTTATTTAACACCACCACCCCGAGCGCGTCTATCCCGATTATTTTTTTAGCATCCTGCTGCATCCTGCTGTGCGGCCAGATTATGAGTATTTATGTGTTCAGGGCACGGTATACGCGTATAGAAAGAGAAATATTTGCCCTTGATGGCAACATCGAATAATATACTATACGCGTATAAGAGATAACGATTTGAAAATTTGGGAAGCGAGCTCTACATTCTTGAGGGATGTCCTGCATTCTACTATTCGTTTCAGCATGATTCACCTCGCGATTCAATTAAAGATCTATTTTCCCAGTAAGATGACTCGATAGACGGAGATATGCGCTTTGCCTTGGGGTAGGTTCATCCCTCCTACGTGGAGTGTCATATAACAAATACACGTGCATATACATATATTCAGTACAGACATGCGTGAGTAAGACCTAAATCATTTATCGTCCGATTGCCAATTTGCAGCCCCACGAAAATTGCTCTCGTCAGGGTGTGCGCCCTTTTTCGCGCGCCCTTCACGTTATTCCAAGTTTTCCTTTCTCAATCGATACCGTGTGCTTCAATAAAGCAATATTTAATAACAATAGAAAAAAAGAAGAATAAATAACAAGTATAGTAAAATTAAATAACAATCAAAGTGATTAAAATTAAATAAAAATAAAATAAAATAAGACTGAAAGTGTAGAAGCATTTTCACATAAAATGTTAGAGGCTGCGCACTTAAATAATAGGAATAGGATACAGAGAACAAAGAATAAAGAACAGTTCAACATGTTTCCTGTTTTGTCCCTATTTATTTATTGGGTGCATACCTAAATGTATAAAAATATTGTTTTTATTTGATTGTTGCCCGATTTTTATTTTGTCGTTTTCGACAATATAAACTAACAGCAGTATCGTCTGCAACCGCGGATCACCGATTCGTAAATACGTATTCCGACACGTGTCAAAGTTCATCGAACTATGGTAAATGGAATGGTAACAGCAAAAACTTTCCAATAAAAAAAATATTCTTTCTACAAGGTTTCAACAACTCTATTGCCATTTTAAAAAAATTAAAAAATAAAAAGTATCAACTAATAAATAAAGCTGTGTAACTCATTAAATAATTCAGTACAATAAAATTTTTTTAAAGTTACAAATATTTTATAAACATTCTACTATACAGTAAGTAAAATATTAGAAAAATAAAAATACAGTTTCTAAGTTTCTTTAAAGTATATATACAAACAATATTAATAATACTTTATGCGTTAATCTTATGATAAAAATAAAAAAAATAAAGCCTTCGTTTCGAAGTTGATGCATTTCAATATCGCATTTGCAGCAAATAAGATAAATTACACGTGAGGAGAAAGAAAATGAAAGAAAAGGAGACACGATATCCAATAAGACACGAAATTAGATCGCTTATTTCCGCACGAATAATCGAGCCACGCGAGACGCAATAATGACGCGGATATGTTTGCTTTGTCGAAAGGAATAGAACCATGGACCAACCTGGTCCTTAGTGACGAGAAAAGGAAACAGTCACCCTCCTGCGGAAAGATGTTGATGCTGTTCCCTAAGGCAAATATCACAAAGGAACAAATGGAAAGAAGAAACGAGAGCTGTATTCACCGAAATCGATCACTATAACATTAATCTTGGATTGTCATGACAGTAGAGAATATGACAAAAAGCGTTATTTAATCTTTCGTAGATATTTACTGGTATTTTATTTCCGATTAAATTAAAAAATAAAGTACAATCCTTGAATAAAATTTAAGAGAATACAGAATATAAAAACGTCCCTGAACATCTTGAGATTTTAAATTGAAAATATTCTTTCTCTATCTTTGTAATAATAAAAAATTGTAATAAATACTCTTTGAAAACAATCGCGTAATTGGGATAACACAATTCAAATCGATGTATAACACAATTCAAATCAAAAAAAGTCAATAGGCGGTTAATTTAATAATTTAATAATACCGACTGAATTTCATAATACTAAATAATCAATTAACAAACATCAATAGGATTGCTCCTTCAGAAATGTAAAAAAAATGTTGCACGAAATATTATCTCAGCTAGAATTTAATTAGCAATTAAATTTGTTTATTCGATTTAATACTGTAATACTTTCCCAATTCAATTTCAAAGCTGTGTTTAAAACCAAAGATAACAGCCATAATTCGAAGAGTTGAAACATGCATTTAAAAATCACATAAGAAACATTATTTCAGCATTCAATTCTTGTTGTTAACGTTTATCGACCTTTCTCTATTTCAATTGTTTCTATTCTTTCAATTACATTTTTTGACATTTTAGAGAATGCTTCGAAAAGAAAGACAAATGTTACAAATCAAGATATCATCCAATTAAGAATTAATTGTTATTTTCAATGCAACCTTAATGGGTAAAGTCAACTTGCTTTGATCGCAATCTAATGAACAGTTTCATCTTTGTTTCACCAAGGGCTATTCCTTTGGCGGATATATACATGTAAGGAACAAAAAGACGTCGGTGCACCTTGCGTGATGGATGCTGGTAGCCGATAGCATCCCTTAAAGTAAACACATCTCAGAAGGGCGGTAGCGGACTTCTTGGGGGTTGATCAAAGTGCCTTCACACCCTCAGGCAGCATATTTGATAGTCCTCGCGAGGTTCGACCCTCTCGTTACTCGAGAGAGGATCCTCTTTTACAAGCGGAACGCTGCGCTACAGAACTATAAGAACGAAAAAGAGCAAGGGGAATGGCACAAAATGCTCAATTTTTCACCAGTTGACCTGAGCTTCTTTTACCTTCGCGCAGTAGAATTCATTTTTAAAGACCGTCCAAAATTGATAAACGGTACAAAATGCGTGGAAAAATAGTTTATTTAAAAATTATCTATTTTTAAAAATATATATTGGCGGATATAATTAATTTCTCAAATTCTAAATCGTAATTTATTTTTTAAAAAATATTCCAAAACTAAAATAATTTAACCATCCCTTTTTTGTTATACTTTTTAATAATAATAGGTATATAATTTATATTCTTAGCGCATTTTATATTTCTTTATATTTAATTTTAATTTTTTCTGCAATTATAAGTAACTTCTTTTAATTTAATTTTTAATAACATTAAAAAAATTTTATGTAAAAAAATCTACACTTTGAGAGAAGATACGTTCTGTATAAAAAATCTAGAATATAAAAGGACACATCAATAAAATATAATCCAAAAATTTTTATGTGTGAGACACACCCATATCTTTGACTTTGCATTTTCAAATACATATAATTACTTTATGTTTATCTACTTCACTATTTGCGCATTAAGCCCCCCCCCTCCCCCATGAGAGTAATATTACCGCGCTATGACGATCATTTCGCGATTATTTTCGCTTGCGATCGCGACTGCACGAAATCCGCGAGTCGCCGGCGGCGAAAATGAAGCAAAACTCGATATGCGTAGCGCCGCAAATTTGCAGCTCGGTTTCCGAAATTAGCTCGACGAGGGGTGTAGGAAAATCAACTTGCCCCGAGCGATGAAAATGCTGGACGGGAGGATGCAGGATATCACGGGAGGGAAGAGAGGGGAGAAGGAAGAGGGCGAGAAGAGAAACGATATCGGAACGGAGAAGCACGAATGTTCGCGTTAAACGCGACGATTCGCCGCGATTTACCGCTCGCGAAATTACTTCCGTTTTTCGATTAATTCGAGAACGCGACGAGCGAACGGGCGAGCGTGCGAGAGAGCGTGCCGCTGACAGTTTCATTTCAAGGCCCGCACATTCGGAATTCCGTATCCCGAATTTCCCGAAAATTTCCAGGTGAGGAATAATTCAGTCCCCTGATACACACAAATGGCGCGTTTCGTAAAAAAAAAATAAATATTCGCTTATTTAATTTGATCAAAAGTGGAAATTAATTTCTGTGATATTTCGTCGGTTTGCATTTTATTAAATAATTTAGTAGTAATTCTCCGCGCCTCGTATGTGACTATTATATAATTTATCGTGTCTATTTGATTCATAAACAAAGTGTAATTTATACATAATTTCGTTATCCTAATATCCAATATTTCCTGATTTAATAATTATAATTACATAGTAAAGTAATATTTGTACCCATCTTTAAACGGTTGATTTATCAAAAGCAAATTTGCAGAGAAATTGCCAATATTCCATTTAGTTACGATTAAAATGTAATCCCTCTTAATATCCTATAATTCAATAATCATGCATGAATTATAAAATTTAACATTGCAGAACCTTTAAGTAGACCTTTTTAAGTAGATCAAGTTCAATTTCATTGTTTTTCATCTTTGTTAATCTCTAATTAAAGATCAATTAATTCTTAAGCAAATGCTTAGTTCAGGGAATTCAGTCGTAATTGATCGCTATCAGTAACTGATTGCTGATTTTCATCTCCTTGGAGCCGACTAATGTCTAGCCAAATATTTTTCGCTCGAGAAACTTGATTGCGCAAAACTACCTGGTGCGTAGTTTTTCCACGATGTTGCCACTGATAGAAATGATCCGCATTAAGAGACCACCCCGGTGCAAAGCTGAAACCCTCCGATGGTGCCTGCTGCGAGACAGGTGGAACTGCGCCGCACATGCACATGCGATGACACAGCGAGGGATCCGGTAGTTCCGTATAAACGGCCCTTTTATCGCCAAACCATCCGGTGGCGGTGCACTTGTCGCCCAGCTGGACCGACGTGTCCGCTGGACCGCATCGCGATTGCATCAGCATCTCCTTCTCCAGAGTGTACAGGGTCTCGAACTCCAGGAAGGACATCCCAGGTCCCTCGTCGACGCAAGTCGACGTGGTCGACGACACCCTGAGCCCCAGACCCATCTGGCCTTGAAACCAATCGTCATCAAAAGAGGACAAGAACCTCCTCGGTGAACGTTTTGGTGAACTGTGATACGTCTGTTGACGGTCCTCGGAATGTCTTCTAGGGGACTTTCGTGTTTCGTTGGCAACTCGTCGCGGCGACGTGGACGACCTGCTGGGACTCGACGACGAGGACTCGGTCACTTCCACGGATCTCTCCGGAATATTCCCCGCCAGGGAGGGTATCAGCGTTCGCGAGGATGTCAATCGGCTAATCCTGCTCTTCGGTTTGGCTCCGTTGCCGGTACGAGAATAGCCCGCGGGCGTCTTGAGACCCGACATTGTTCCTCTTTCATTTTCACGTATCTACCTACAAGATCGCGATTCGTCAAACGGTTTCTCAACCATCCAGAGGGGTCCAAAAACGTTCATAGAAATGACGATCTGATGAGATTGCATTCGGTTCCTCTGATTCAACTTTCAATTTTGCATCGCAAAGATAATTTACTCGCAGATGACGCAGATGAGATAAAGTATAATTTGATATTCAATTCACAGTTAAACATCTTCTTTGTGATTCAATAAGAAATTTACATAAAATTATTTAAGATCTTTTTATTTCCAAAAATATTTTGGAATTTATTAAAAAAATACTTTTTTTAATTTTTAGATTTACTTATCTTTTTAATATATAAAAAATATTTATATTAAACACTGTTAATTGATAAAACTGTCACATCCTACTATATCTTTTGTACAAAATCTACAATCTATAATTAATAAAAATTACATAATCGGTAAATTTTTATTAACAAACACTTTTTACAACTAAATGTAAACTGCAAAAAATAAAACTGTAATAAAAAAAATTAATCTCGCATAAACTCAAAAAGAATTAATCGTACATTTCAATCACACGTTGATTACACATTCTTGCCTTTATCAAAACTTTTCACAAAAATTTTCACTTGCTAGCAATCATCCACTAATTAACCCTGAAGCCACAGACCGACGCGGAAGGGTGAATACACGAGCACCCTTGAAAGGATCGTCGGTAGGACTGACGGTCCGGCCCGTTATAGGACGATGCGAAGCATCGTGGCGTCGAGTGCGCGCACGCGCACATTATACTGAGCTTAACACCTAATAGTATTGTATCAATTGTCGAATATAAAACAAATGTATTGTCTGTACTTTTTTCTAATATTAAATCCAAACCTATATTAATTATTATTATTATTACACATACATTAATTTCTACTTAGGAATTTATAAATAAATATTAGTATTTCAAGAAAATTAATTAATGCATTAATTAATTAATTACGCAAATTTAAACATTTATAAATAACTTCTCTATTTGTCTACTAAATATTAAATTTAAGTATTATATATTATAGAGATTAATTTGTGTCACCATGGTATACAATTATTTATATAAATGCATAATTTTCCAGATATCAAAACTCTTCTCTATTTTTTTTTTTTAAAGACTGCTTTTGACGTTTTAAAAGCATCACGTATATAACGCGCAACGGATTAAATGAGAAGCGACAAGAGTGGTGATTATCTCACTCGTAGTGCGCTGACTGTAAATTTTGCGAGATTTAGTCGAGATACACTGACCACTTCTAGGCGTGATAACTTTTTACCCAACTGTAAAATTAAATTACCGTTGCTAATTGCTAGCTAATGAAAATCGGATGTATTTGGATTATGAATGACATTTAGAAAGAGAGAAGAGAAAAAATATGACGACAAAAAATTTAACAAAATCTAGATCTTGCAATTTATACATTTCTTAAATATGTATAAGAGAATTGCCGAGTACCACTTAACATATTTTTTCATATTTTATATTAGTACTAATTTTTGTTTTAAATAAACGTTGGAAATTATAACTGAATATTTTAGGTACGTATTATTATAATTAATTTTTATCAACGACAAATTAATTAGAAGAAAGATTTTCTAAGGAACCCCTTCGTAGCACTTCCTTATTTCTCGGAAACTAAATATTGCACTGTATTAATAGTAATAAAAACATAATCCGCTTAGATAATTAAAAAAATAAAAAGCTATAATTTAATCATAGTCCATTCATTCGTTTATTTATAAGTTTCTATTATATATAAAAATTATTGAAGATAAATTCTTCAAAAGCAAAAATAAAATTTGCATGATTTTCTTTTGCAAGTTGCACAGTTTAAATAAAAAACACATTATTAATAATATTAGATCATTTCATATATATGTATAGTTTTCTAAAACTACTTTGTTTGTATTTACTCATATATTAATTAAAAATATTAAATATAAGATATAATTCAGACGACGCATTCAATAACTCTCCCCTATTGTTGTTACTCTTTTGTAAAAAAAAAACTTGTGTCAAATTAAAGTCCATTTATAAAAGTAACTATTGTAAGTAAAGCCTAATTATAATTGAGTCAAAGAATTTGCCGGTTTAATTTTTCTACATTATCTCCATCCTCAAATTAAAAATTCATATAATTTATAAAGTAAAAAAAAATCAATAAAATACAAAAGTACAAGATAAAATTTTTCTAGTATTTATTCAGTGATATAATATTACTCTAACAGAGCAATAAGAATCCAACTTCATTTTTCACTATCGTATCCTTTATTGTGGTTATTTTGTTCGCGAATACATCATCGGCAATTGAAAAATCATCGATGCGCCAAACCCATCCCCACAGTCGGCGATATCCTGTCCCGTATGAATCCGGATTTTCGAAGGGTCGAAGATCGAACGCGGCACGACAAAGGGCACCGACAGCGTATCCGAGCGATAAGAAGACGGGAGAGACGTGGTCTTCCTCGCCATTCGATATCTCGATCGCTGCCAAAGTATTTTCTGACGTTGCCGCAGAAAAAAAGAAAAAGAGAGAGAGGCATTTGTGGAGAGGATGCAAGAACGAAAATCACCATTCCAACGTGTGTACACGTGGGGTGAATATTATAAAAGCGCCATCGTGATGAAGGAAAAGGTACACCACGCCACCCTTCGAAAAAGCATCCCTCTCTTGATACACCATGTCGAGTGTCGGCACAATATCACCCCCTCCCCTCCTTTTCCGTACTACGCTGCACTCCCTTCTTCCTCTAGAAGCCTTCCGCCCCTGCTACGACGAATCTACATATTTATGGCAAGTGCTTGACGCACCAGAAGATTTCGAATGCATGCTAACTAATAAGTTCGCGCCGCCTGTCGTCTGGATGATACCGAGTTGATTCGAGGGTGACATTAATTAATGTAATCCTAATGCTGAGAATATAGGATAAAAGCGAAATTTCGGAGAAATTAAAGTTTTTTTGCAACATGTAAAGTATAAAGTACATTGCATATATTATTATAATTATCCCAGATAGTCAAACTTGCTAGAAAATTTATATGCAAAATGGCACTAAATTGAACACAAATTCCGTTATACAAAATAATATTGACAAATTATCAACAGAAATGTAACAAAATGTGTTTACAAATCTTGCCAACAAATAGTAGCCAAATATCGAGCGAGGGTTGATGATATTTGGTTGCCAAATTGCCGTCAAAAAACAAGCAAGGTCTGCGTAATTCAGTTTGACGTTAAAAAGCAATTTAGCTGAGTTGAGCGAACAATATTCGCTTTATGACGATAATTTGCTGTCAAGTTACGACTTGCAAACTTTGCAAGCAAAATACAAGCTAATTGCTGTAATATTTGGTACCAAGTTTTGTGCCAATTTATTGCCAATATAACAAATTGTTTATTGATATAAACAACAGATTTTAGCATTAATCTTTACATTTTATTACTAATATTTCAGAAAACAAAGAAAAAAGCCAAATTGATAAATTTTAAAAAAAATTTTAATAAAATTTTTTATAAAATTATAAAAATCTCTGAATATTTAGAAGATTGAATGTTATTAAAACAGAAACAATAATATATAATAAAAATATTTAACTTTTGCGTTTATTTTTATTTCATTTTTATTAGCAGTTTCTGTTTTAATCTTAAAGGTAATTTTTTTAATTTGTTTTGTATTTTATTTTATTTAAATATTCATATTATTTTGGTCACAGAAGAGGACTTTTCCTCATTGTACTTTAAAATAAAAAAGAATTTTTTCTTTCTCTATTTCTGCATATGTTTTTTTTACAGTTCATCTCTGAATAGAACACTCGTTTCGACATTAATTCCTTCAGTAAAGATTAAGCGCGAAATTTCGTGGCGGAAATAATTTCTAGTTCACCTTTTAACGCGTGACACTTATATAATCACCCTAAAGGGCCTAAAGGATAACCCTCAGGACAACATGAAAGGAATGTGCGTGTCGATGAGAGAAATAGAGAAAGAAAAAGAAGGAATCTGTCATAACGAAGACACGCACACATCATTCAATACTGAGGGGACTCCTATATAAGCTTTTAATTTGATTCCACTCGACTGATAATCTGATATTTTGACCCTTGCTCAGAAAAAGATTTTTCGCATGTTGACACGCGTACAGATTTGGATTAGATATTTTCTTGAGGGAGTAAAAATAACAGATAACCTATTTTGAATTGCATCTGAATAAAATTACAAGAATAAAATATATCGATATTTTATACACCATATTAAACACATCAGAATAAAATATCAATTAAAACTATTTTTTAACAAATGTGAAGTTCCAAAAATCTGCGAGGCAAAAAACCGTGAAATTTCCCAATATCGCGTAAGTCCGAACGAATAATGTCTCTTTATTAGTGAAACCAGTTGAATCGATATGAAACCCCATATGCAAGCAAACACACGTACGAATGGACACGGGCAACGGGTGATAGCAGCCAAAGGGTCGTCGCAATAATTAATAAAGCAGCACCACCGGGCTTAACGCTAGTACGACTCCTCGCTTTCCATTCGCTTTCCGCTCTTCCCGTCGACTTACTTTTCCGTTTCCACGATTCAATATAATAATGTTCCTGCGCACTCCGTCCGGGCCCTACGGCTTAGCCCTTTGGGCCAGGGGTTCTCAGCCAGGGATTAAATCGTCTGGCGACAAATTAGAAGATCGAATTGAACACATAACTCTAAGAAAAAGAAACAACTAGTTGCCTCTCTATATTTTCGCGAAACAATTTTAATATACATGTTTATGCAAACTCTTTTACTATCAAGCACAAAACTATCAAATTTATTTCTAAAACCTGCTTTTTTAAAAACATTTACTCTAGCTGTTACTTCTATAGTAATAATATTAGCGAGAAAGATTATTTAATTTCTAATAATTAAATTATACAAAAATTATAGTTTATTATAATAATTAAATATAATATAATAATTAAATATATCTAATATATAAATATATATTTTTTAGCTTTTTCATTATAAGTATATTAAATATAATAAGAATAATACATTTTAAAGATTATAAAACTATTTTTTTCCTTCATCTAGAAAAAAAAATATAATAAATACGGAATACCCGGTGCCTTTCGGGAGCTGTGAAAGAAGAACCGCATTGAATCAACCACGAAGGGTACATCACAGAAAGCGTTATTACTATGTTACTGGCTTCAAGATTACGAAATTATTTTTCCGCATGAAAATGAAACCCTAGACACACAAAAGAATCCTGCAGCCATAAGGAGGGAATACATAAAATTAAATATCGCTTTAAAAGCCCTTTACATTAAATTACATAAAAGCTTATTTTTCCATTTTCACATTTAGCATTTTAATTAATGTCTTTTAAATATTACATAAAAAAAATTGAAATTTATAAATAAGAATTATAGTAATTAATATAATTAAGGCACTTCTGCTACATGTTACGCAAATGTTTATCTTTACAATTAATTTGATTACATCAGCTAAGTGGCCTAATAAAATGTTTGACAGTAGATCGATTGTTGATCCGTACTAATGACACATGATTAGTCTAAGAAAATATTGAAAAAACCTGCACACAAAAACCTAAAAAAGCTTCTTAACGAGAATAACGTTGGCATTTTAAAAATAAAGTATCTATGTATATTTGAATGTATGTATCTCTAAATACGTTTTTATTCTGCGCAACACGGGATAAGACTCTCGTTATAACCAAAAAGTGAAATTTATGAAAGAAACCGCATTTATCCGGTTGTGAAAGAGAATAAAATCTAAGAGGGGATAGAAAAAATATCGCGTGCAGGAGTGACAAGCCAAGTGGAATAAGCGATCAAATTCCAGGCGTGCTCGAAAAAAATTGATACAAAAGCGATTCCCTGCCCCTCTTTATATCGAAGCTGATCCTGCTCACATTTCCGCGGTCTGTTTGATGTATTATCTCATAAACATCCTTAATTTCGGAAAAATTTGGTCTGGTTTGATTTGGTCAGCAAATCGGTTTCAATGTATGCTCCAAAAATTGCTTAGAGACCGAAAATCTTAATACTAATACATTTTGGTGACGATATTAAATGAACACTTTTGCGTTGTGTAAATATATGTGAATGTTCGCAGTGTATTGAACTTCGTGGAATCATTAAATGCGAAATAATCTGTATTAAAATAGTACATGAAATCCATGCTGAATCTACGTAGAATCCAAATAGAAACGTGGATGTCACGTACTATTTTATTAGTAATTGTTCTTGCGAAATATTAACTTTCTATACAAACAATTCGACAATTTTAAAAAAATATACTAGGACCGCCGTAAATTATCGAAAGATATGTCAAAACTATCCAGCACGGCAATTTAATTCGTGTGTCGTGCTGATTTCGGGCATTTAAAATTATGTGCACACGTTTAAACGATAGAACTCTGTTTAAAAAAAATAAAATTTGTTGTGCAAATTTCTTTTCTTTAAAAAATTAAGTACTATAATTAGTTATATAACATTTATATAATATTTATATATAATTTTTTAAAACTGAATAACCATATATAAATACTTGTTACACATGTTAAAACATATGCAAGAGTTACTAAACATTTTTTTAATACTTGTAATAAAAATTAATTGAAAAATGTAACATGTAGACAAAAATAACGTACAGAGTGTTAAAAGTATCATACATCTTTGATATATGTGTCGCCATCAAACGGTAAAAAAAGAAACTCGACATGCTTTTACATAGATAAGAACGTATTTAAAGGAACGTTTTTTTTAAATAAAAATTGATCTCTCATTATTCTCAAATCTCTATAGCTTTATGTAAAAAATGTTCTACATATATATTAATATTTACATAATTATATAAATTTCAATTATACACACATAAAAGTTACAAAAAAAAACTTACACATTTTATAGTGTAAGCTTATAATCGTACAAACTTATAGAAATATTTCTCTCTTTAATATCTATTCAAATTAATTATTTAAATATCATAAAACAATATTAAAAATATTTCCGTTCTAATTTTTTATAATAATATTGTGTTATATCCGGGTCCCAGATAAATAAAATAATTGGCACTTTAAATCACTAATTAGATTATGACAGAGTCGCGTGTGTTTGCAGAGGGAAAAATCAACAGTAAGCATATTAAGAAGCGGATGAGACAAGACCTTCTGTCGAAGAGGCGCCCTCATGAATGAGTGGCAGGAAGGGCGCCACGCGCGCATGCCTACGTACGAAGCGAGGGTGAACGTAATTCCTTCGCACCACGTGCTCTCGCACCCATGGGGTTTGCCCTACGCAACTCGTGACTCATAAGATTTATAGCTCTTTCACCGCACCAAACTTATTTCTTACGAGAATGCATGGATAGTTCCAAAATACACTTGTAAGACGCTTGACAAAATTAGAGGAAATTAAAAAGAAAATTGCATAAAATTGTAAAAATTCAGAAAAAAAACTGAACTATAGTTACAATTAAAATCTAAAATAACAAAAAAAAAAGAAAATAAATATTACACAGTTAAGACAAAGCAAAAATTGTATTGTTAAAACCTGCATTAATTATCATTTTTTATCTTTTGATATTATCTATATTTCGATTATATGATTTATTTAGATTTTTAAATTTTTAATGTGTTTACTAATATTATTAATTATACCTATTAAATAATTTTTTAAATAATACTTTTTGTATTTTTAAATTAAAGAGAATAATTAAGCGCATGCACTTGATAATATTCGCAATTTTATTTTCTACAAAACCGCAGATTACCTCGGCTTGACGTTCTTCACAAGAACAATTTCGCAATTTCTCCAGCTGCAATTGAATAAGATGAAAAGCCGAAAATTTCTGACTTTCCGGCGACAAAGGCGAACTCGGCGAGCCTGGCGATCCTATACCGGAGCTTTTGCTGTCGCTGGTCTTAATGGTGTCCTCAGTAGTTTCCTTTTTCACCAGCGGATCCTGCTGCGGCGATAATGGCGACAATGGCGAACCGAATCCCGAGCTCTCCGAGCTCGAACTCACTAAGCCGCGAGTCCTGCAAGACCTCGTCACTCTCGGTTTGGGAATCAAACTCCTGGACTTCAAGGACTCGGACCGACGGATCGCACGACAAACGGTCGGTTTCCACTCGATCGGTTCGCAGTGCAATTTCAAGCCGAAGACTTTTCTGATCTCTACTTTTTCAGCAGATAAATTCTCCTGCGAGAGACTTCCTCCAAATGTCTTATCGATGCTCTCAAATCTCTTATCTGTTTCGTTCTCGATCCCTTCCTTGCGAAACTTATGATCCTTCTCTTCCCGTTCTCTTGAGGGAGATCCTTGTTCATTTACGAACGCTCGTTTCGCTCGCGCTAACGCCTCAAATTTTTCAGGATCGCCATCCTTCCTGCGAGGGTGATTCGACCGAAAACACCCCGATCCGAGGTACTCGTCATCATTAACGGTAGCCTCGACCTTCGTCCCGAGACTATCCTCGGTCACGGATGCTGGTCCTGTCAATTGCAGGCGCCTTAGACCGTAACCGCCGGCGCAATCTTGAAGCTCGTAATACTCGACGTTCTCGAAGTGGTCGTTCAACGACGCCGAGAACGAGGCGCTCAGCGACGCCGGGCGTCGCTTTACCGTGCCGGTCTCGTGGCTGGGAGAATCCCAGTCCACGTGGAAGGTCCTTCGTTTCGAGAACATTGTACAATTTCCTCCTCAGCCCCGACATCGATCGATGTGTTTGATCGCAACCGCAATCGAATTTAATTAACTACGATATGTTTATCAAAATTGAATTTATAAAATTTTTAGATACAAAATGTATATAGAATTCCATAATTATTCTTTTGGATCACATTTTCTCCAAAACTGTTATTACGCGAGTTATTAAGCATTTTTTTATCGAACAAATTTCATATCTCACATTTGTTTGTATTACTTTTCTTTTTTTTTTCGTTTATTATAGAATCTGCGACTCAACTGCATCCACGAAGATCACAATATCACATTTAATTATTTAATTAACATTATTTAATTATGCATATTACAAAAAAAATTCTTGTAAAACTCGCGGAAGGAAATCACACCGTCGACGATAAACGTATTTTCGGGTGTCTGCGTCCGGACAATAGATGCACTTGCCAAGGGTGCCCAGGGCAAACTGAACCCACCCCTGAGTGGGTAAGCACCCATTCTACGCCGGGCACGAAAAGCAACGCGTGTATGTGTGTGTATATATATATATTACTATACAGGATGGGCCCCCGGCGCCTACAACCCCAAATGCGTATCATAGCCGCGGGGCTGAAAACTAATTACATTCGGCTACGGGGTTGGTGTATGATCGCACCATATTGCAAGTGTGTCGTGCCGATGCGGTCGCATGAATTCCGTGGGACGAGCTCTTACATCCAATAAGACGCTTATATGCGAAATGCAACTCTCATTCAACGAAGAGTTTTTACGATACATAAAATCATACGTTGTTAATCATAAAATGTATTAATGCGATTTATTTTTTTATGGTATTTTTATATTAGTTAATTTTTATTTATATAATTTCACTATATTTGACAATTTAAAAAGAAATAGGAAAGTTTCTGTAAGATTCATCAGCGCAAATATCCTAACGACACTCTTATGGATAAATTCACAGATCAAAGGCAGATAAGAAAAACGCGGGTGCGTTATCAGTAATTTCCTGTGATAATAGAAACGTCTGTCGTTGCATTCAGTTATTGCTTCATGAATAGCATTTGGATACAATCTCATCACTTTAGTTGGGGAAAGGGTGGTAACCCTCTTACATAGAGCAATCGTCAGGAATAGACGGGTTTAAAGTCAACATCTGTTTGCTATTTTGAAATAAATTGTAGAAATACACTTGAGAGACATAAAAATCAGATAAAAACATAACTACCAACAATTATATAATAAATAAATAGTTATTTAATTCAAATACACATTTTTCTGTGTGTGCGCAGAAGTTTATTTTAAGTATATTGCTCCAAATAAATTATGAATGTATTTTAAGACTATTCATCAAGGAGATAAGGTAAACGTCCCAGTGGCCGGACATATACCTATATCCGGACACTTACACAAAATTTATTATTATTAATCTCAAATGCTTTTGTTACTATGATATTACAATTTAATTGTAATCTTTAAATATTCAAGATTATAATTACATTTTATTATTACTAAAAAAAGAACATTTGAGATTAATGTTAAGTTTTTATGTGTAAGTGTCCGGATATAGGTACATGTCCGGCCACTGGGACGTTTACCTTATTCTTTGCAAAGATAACCATTACATAAAAGAAAATTAAAAAATACTTTTCTTAGCATAAAAATAAATTTTTCTATGTGTATATGTATTATATAATACAACGATATATATAAAAAGAAATTAATTACAATAAAATTACATAATATCAGAATTAACTTTTATTAAAAGATTAATTATTAATAAAAATTAAGTAAAATTATAATTAAATTAAATTAAAATTAAATTAAATAAATTTCCATAAAAAGACGTCTAATAAATTTTTTGTACATTTAAAACTTGATTTTGACTTCTTTAAAGATTTCATGATACAACTGTAGTATTACAGGTGCCTTTCGAGATGCCGCATAATTGACTAATACTGGTGGCAGACCGGAATTCAAAAAGCCTCGGTCTAACCCGCAAAATTCCGGATCCACTTCCTACCCAACCGCAAACTCCCGCATTACTAACGAATAGGATTTCACGGCTCGGGCGAGCTTACAACTTATAATCCTGGTGTATCTCGTTATAGGTTTACCCATCATTCCCCTTCCTCTCTCGCTGTCGACGCACCCGAAGATTAAGCCCTGCACATCCCCGCGTCGTACGCATTTCGAGCTATACGTGCGTATCGCGTGGCCCTTCTTTCGAATCGGATTAAATCGTGGATTGCACGCGTCATTTAGTTAATCCGTAAATGCATGAAAACTACACAATATTGCATATTCGCAATCGAACGATTGGTCGGACCAATTTCAACCATAAAGAAATTTTAAAAACAACTGTTACAACATGCAAATTATTGAGAAATGTAAAAGATAATTTAACGCAATATTGTATAATGTTAAAAATAAAAACAATTATTCAATATAAAGTTGTAATTATATATTTAAAAAAAATAAACTTACACACGAATAAAACTTTTCGTTATATTTTATCGTAAAATTCATTATAAATTTTACCATGTTTGATGATGAGTTTGTAACAAAACTTATTAAATGTTAACAATAAGAATTTTTAAAATATACAAAGACATTTTATGTATTAAATTCATAATATTACCAAACCGATTGGAAGATGTAATTATAAATCAGAAAAAATTATAAAAATTTCTTTGAAATGCCATATGTTGCGAATACTATTTTGAAAATAAATTCTAAAAGAAAATTTTCTGAACGAGCAAACACTGAACAATTATATAATTATCTTTTTATTGTACATACTAACAAATTTTTTAATAAGTATGTTTATAAGTCATAAGTGTAATTTAAAATTTTAATTATTTAATATTACATTTGTATTTCGTGGAGATATACATATATCGAAATTTCTATAATAGTCGGTTGGGTAAATCTCTTACCGACTGTAGTAAACTTTGCAGTAGATATTAAGAAGATACTTTACCTTCAAGTAGTACTATATATCATATTTGTATCTATATATTTTTAAGTTTATATTTTTAAGTTTTCCTCTTTTTTAAGCTAACTTAAGTTTATTTAATATAATATTTTTAATGCACATTGTTAAGATAAGATCTTATTATAAAAATAAATCTTATATAGTGAAACAGAAAGGATTTAAAAATATAATTTACACATTTAATCCGCAATCTCTTAAAATATCTTTTGAAAAACATTTCAAATCCACAAAAGCAAAAATAAAATTAATTGTCCAGTTCAAAATTTTACACATAAAAAATGATTTAATCTTTCAAAACAAAATTAACTGTCTTTTGATATATACAATTATCTTGATATATACAAATATACGATTGTACAAAAATCATTGTAGCAATCGCAGGTCATCGCGCCCGAGGGTTACGATTATGTCGAGAGATGGAGCCCCGAAAGCACATCACGAAAGTCGGTAGTGAGGGTGGAAACCGAGCTAGTACTCCACTATGGATTTGCCATTAATTCGAGCCGTCGAGAAACTTTTGTCCCGCATCAGCTTCGCGAGCTACCTGCGGCTTTCCCGAAAAAAAGGAAAAAAGAAGAAGAGACATTATCGTTCTTTTTGGTATTGCCATCTGGCGAGAGACAACTTCGATACAAATGCTTTCCAGGCAAGATTTGTGAACAATAAAGACTCTCATCAACAACATAACTTGCATCAACGATTACTTGTGGACGCTTCACGGATTTTTATGTAAAATTTCCTTTCAATAAATAAAATATTACAAAAAGTTATATATGTAATTTTAAACCTAAAGGTATTCAAGTTACATCTGCTAATACTTAATCATATCCTTATCTTATTAATTTATTTTAAACTGATTGATGTATATTCTTTTATCTATTTCTCAAATTATGATAAATTACATATTATTCCTAATATATGCAATCAAAATTATATTAAGTTATTAAAAATATATATTTAAACAATATTTCAAGCTTCAAATAACTTTTTAAATTTTAAACTATTATTATAATTATTAAAATTATTAAAATTAAACTATTACTATAATTATGAAAATTTTCACTCTAGCCATTATATTTCCTAATTATAATTCATTTTTATTTGTTTAATTCATAAATTTATTTGTAGTATATTAAAAAATTCGTGCATATAAAAAGAATTTATACTTGTATCTAAAGATTTTCTAATAAATCTAAAAAATTGTGAATAAAATTTAAGGTTTTTAAAAAATATATATAATTGCTAAAAAGATACAAATGGAAATAAATTTTTTAACAGAAACAACAATACAATGTTTTCCGTCGCAGTGTTTCCTGTCGAAAAGCGGAAACGGGTCTCTTCGGCATGGCAGCGGCGGCGGGAAACGATTGCAGCCCCCGACCGCGTTCTCACGTTCGTAGGGGCGGATTTTCCCACGTGGCCGTTAGATCATGCGCGTCCCGAGCCAGTGAAACTTTTGTCCGAGAGCCGCGTTTATTGCGGCCGAGCATTACCTTGACTCCTAGAGAGTGATAGAGAGGGAAACCAGAAAGGGGCGGGAGGATGGTGGATCAACGGTGGAAAAGCGAAAGTTGACTTTAAAGTTTCAAGGGGATGCTTTCCTAGTCACTTTCCCTGCCGATTTCACTTTCCATGACCAACAAAGAGGATCTAGGAATCTGTCAATATCTATTTTCGATACTCGAAAGAAAATCTTTTTGCCGCATACAAGATAAAATTTAATTTTATATATTTTGCGATAGATATTTGTACAACAAAGAGCCGGAAAAAAAAACAATATTTTAATAATAGATGCAATATTTCTAAAAATAAAGAAAATTAAAGACAAATTTTTTATCTTTTAAATAAAAAGAGAAAAAAGAGAAATTTTATTCGTATATATTCCACAACTTTTTTGGCTAAAATTTAATACAATCTTTCCTTTTATGTAAATACAATTATATACAAATAGTAAAGACAATTTTAAAAAATTTCAAGAAAAATTCTGATAATATTACAATACATATCCTTTAACAATAATTTTGTCTAGCTCCCAAAATTTCGGATCAATCCAATATTTGTCCAAATATTATAGTAATAAAAAACTTGTCCTAAATTGTACTTTCTTTCCTTTTGCAACACGATGAAGGAAATTGTATTAAGAGACGAAGTTCTCCCCGACTTTTCTGAAGTTGTAGCTTCACTTTCGGCTTTGCTCGACACTTCCAACCGATTAAATAAACAGAGATTAAATTAAGTGGAATAAACTTGAAAATTCCGTTGCTTATTAAGGGAATGCTAAAGCTGTCTTGTTTTATCGAATATTTTGCTTATTTTCAATTCACTAATCTTTTAATTGTATTTAGAGAATTAAAAATCCTTTTCCACAATTAAAGTACAGACGGTAACATAATACGCACGTAAGAATTTTATACAAAAAAAAAACAAAGAAAATTTAATATAATTTATAAATTAAATTTTTTTTTGTCTTTTATATAAAATTATACTTACTCTCATTAAGGTTGAAAGGAATAAAATAAAACTATCTTTAAGGTTTTCAAGCACAAAAAACTAAAAAACTTTTATTTCCCTGTTTTCAAGCTCCATAAAAGTAGAGGACAATATAAACTTAAATCTTAAAACCTTATCAAGAAAACATCAAAATAAAAAAGCAATAAGTTTGTACAACCTTACCCCCTTTCATACTTTTTCTATCTTCTTGAAGTCATAAGTTTTATTGTAGATCATTCAAATAATAATTATAAATATATATACTAAAAAGATAAGCTACTTAAAAAGATAAGTGAAATTACTTACTTGTGGAAACTTTTATCAGTAAAAAGATCGAGATTTTATACTTCCACTAGCAATAATCTTTATATATTTTTCCCAGATATTCCATCCCATCGACTAAATTTTCGAAAAGTATGTACAATTCTTTTTACCTCTAAACATTAATACGGTCTACAAATTTTAATTCAAACCTAAAGCTTTAAACCAAAAAACTACATAAGAGCCTTAGAATTTAAATCCGTTTATTAAAATTATTAATACCTAATAATGATAACTATTCCTAATATAAGTATTTAAATGTCTCATTATTATAAAAATGTCAACCTTTTAAATTATCAATTAATTTAAATTTCTAAATATATACTAATGTTTAAAAATAATAATGTAGAATTTTCTTTAGCTAAAAAAGGGAAAAAACAATTTGTCAACATCTCCAATTAGATGTTGACAAATTGAAATAAGCATACGTCAACGCTACCGATTAACGCTAATGAAGTAAAAGGAGTCCACTTAATCTCGATTGCGTGTTTATCTGCCGGCGGAATATTTAATTCTTTATTTTTTCGCTTTTAAATCTCCAAGCCCTTCTTACGTCATATAATATCACGCATGTTTCTATAATCGCTCGCATGCAGACCATTTTTTGCATGTCACAGGTTACATATCGCGCGCAAGCCGACGTTCGATAACGCATAACCGTGCATCCGCGATCGGCGATAATAATATAAACCCTTTTCCGAACACGCAAGATGCATTTTAACCCTTCGAGATAGATTTCAAGGGGATAAGTTAATTAATTATTACCCTTATTTGCAAATAACTTTCTGCAAATAATTGTACTATAAATGCCTTTATTAAGAAAACATAAAATTTAAATAAATAATCATATTTTTAGTCTTTTTCTCATAGAACATCTAACTATTAAATCTAATTATTTTCTTTATAATTAAATTAATATATCACTTTACTTGAATAAGAAATTAGAAAAATAAATATTGGTGTTATTAAAAATATAATATTAATCAACCATGAAAAAAGCATCGCATTTTATAACGTTTATGGTTAATTTGAAAATAATTGTTGCTGTTTTCGATTTTATGATGAAATGTATAGATTACTATAAACGTAATAATGATGTGACATTAATGTCGGAAGCAATCGATCATTCCCTGTGTGATTTTGAACGCTTTGATCTAACTGCTACCGGGGAATACCATATGTACAGTCATTAGCACGAGCACCAGAATCGATCGAAGTAAACGTAATATGAATGGTTCAGGTTGTTCTAATTTTAGTAAAATACTATTGAATTTACAAGAAAATACATTAGCATTTGTCTTATTCTATTATAAAAATTAATTTAAAAATCGTAGAAAACAAATTTTTAACTTATAAAACCTTATAAAGATCATAAAATAAATGTTTAAATTTAAAAGTTTCTTCTCTACCGTAGGCAAATATCATTTCTAATCCACGGTAGAAAAAAAAAACAAAAAAATTAGTCTCTCAATAACTTTTTATTATTATAAATATTTATAGGATGTACAAAATTCATTGCTTAAAATATTAAAAATTAAAATTTCTAATCGTATTATAAACACAAAAGTAAAATAAATTATTCCTAAAAATAAAATATCATAGTATAGTTGTTTATTAATTATTTCTCTTAACTTCTTCCTCTTTCTGCTAATTAAAATATATCAGGGATATCGCGCTGCAAGTGCAACGATGCAAGTCACGCGGATATATTAACCGAAATTTTTATCTTGGCTGGCTGACGACGAAAAGTTTCTTAATTGAGCTGCGCACTAATGAGATGCTCGGGTTAGGTTTTATCCGCACGCGCACTGGCTATCAAATTATAATATCATTATCAACTCGTAGTACGTGCGTCCATCCTATCCGCGTAACCTTCGCCACTCGACCTCTCAAAATGGTAATTCAACCCCCGGGCGGATCCATGTCCGGGTTATAGAGAAACTTTCCGCTCGTTCCATCTTGGAACATATTCTAAACTACTCGACCCGAAGTGCGAATAAACGAAATAGATTTAAATCTCACTAAAGTAAGATAAGAGATAAAATATAAAATAATTTTAAAAAAATTATTATATAAAACATAGAATCTTATTTAAATAAAATAAAACACTGTTAACAACTTAAAAAAAACTTTTTAGTTAATATTTTACAAATTAATTTTGTGTTTGTTTTTCTCTTTTAAAAAGATATAAAGAATTGTTGAAAATAATTGTTAAAAAGAGCTTATATAATGTGTGACAATAAGAAGATTAAAATAATAAACTTTAAAGTTTCTCAACAAGAAATCTAATATATTTTATTTATATAATTTTTTAAAATAGTCAACATTTCCTCTTCTTTGATGACGATTACGGGCTAAATTTGAATTAATTCTCATGTGGGACCACTAAAAAATGGTTACCATATCAAAACGAGGTACAAGCTCTGGCCATTATCACCCTTGTTTATCTTTAATTGGAATGTATGAGCATCTCGTGCATTCAAATATCAAACGCGGTCATTTAAATTATTGTGCGTTTCAACATTATAATGCTGTAGATATATCTTTCCCAAGTATCTATAATATCTTTCCTAAGAAAATAAATTTGCTAATATATTTTTGCTAATATATTTTTTTTTATCTTCTATAAACAATCATTTTCCTATTTTCCTTATGATTTGAAGTGAATTAACATTTAATTACACAATTTATAGAATGTTCAAAGATTTTTTATAAACATAAAATTTTTTAACATATTTAAGACATAATAAAAATTTCACTTTTAAACCGATAATGTTCATTTTTACTCTAATTTATCGAATTTAATCAATTTCGGCCCATTAAAGACGATTGAAAAGAATTCGCGAATGCAAACGCTGTACCGTTTTCCGTGGATCGCCTTTCTCAAACCAGGGTTCGAATCCGTGAAATTTTTTGCGCCGTACAAGTGATATTTCTCGGGTTGCTGCCGCCCCTTATCCTCATCGTGCACCCTGGCCCCGAAGAAGCTTAGAACTTGAAACAGGCCGTGCCTTGAAACAGCCAGGGGTTGGAGCGCCTACAGCTGCTGTCACATAAATATCGTGAAACCCCCGAATTCTGGAGGCACAGCTCTGGAGGTATCCTTTTAGCCCTCTCGCTCTTCAACCCTCCCGCCCCTTCGGAGCAAAGTTGCAGAAACTCTGCCACCGTACACCGAGCGACGGTGATATCGATTCTCAATTCTTAGGGGGTGGCAGCTAGAGTTAAAGGACGGAAACTTTCTCAGGGTTACACGCGTCGCCGTCATCGTCTTCCTCGAACGAGGATGCGTTCCGCGGGCCAATCCGTCGATCGCTTTTTAGGATCTAAATGTGATTGCTCGGATTGTGAAGACTTAGGGACTTAGCCACGAAATGCTAGTCTAAGTCCAAGCTTCTAAATTATTCAAAGTTTAGCACTCAGAACTTTTGTTTAGTTTTGGCATAAATTATAAGAAAAGATAATACGTTTTATTGTTTTAACTTTTTAAGTATCAAATAGTTTTCACATTAACTATAAAAATGTTTAAATCAAATATTAAAATATGTCGAAATTTTTGATTAAATAACTTAAAATTATTCTTATATATACATAATTTCAATAAAATATTTTTTTATGTGGATAACATAATGTAACATCATTCTTTAACCAACAAAATAAATCTCTAATAACTATAAACTTTGTTTAAATATCTATTTAAATTAACTAATTTACTCAAATATGACATCAATATAATGCTATCGATGCTAAAGTAGGTAATAACGTGAAAATTTTCTTTCCGACTTATGCGTGACGTGACATGGAACTTGAGTACACGAAAATATAATAACAACGACCATAAAGGTATTCGACTTTCGACGTTTCGATTAGAGAGAGGCTTTCGTGTTCTAAATGATCCTTTATACTTGTTAGCCTGTTAGCTTCTCGAGGGTTAAAGGCGCAACGAGGAAATTGAGCCGTTCGACAGAGAATTACTACCATGACAGAATTACTACCATCTCGAGTGTCATGCACCTCTGAACTAATAACCACTTCTATATACCCGGAAGTGTTTAGTTTGAAATCTTGAAGCTGATAACACGCGAAAGAAAAGGGCAGTATATTGATCCTCTCTCCTTTTAACCCTTCAAAATACGATCGTACGTTCGTTCGAATATTAATGTAATAAAAATTATTTTTAAAAGATAAGATTCAGCAATTCGAATTTAAAAAATTATTAAAACAACGAATTTTTATAGATCATAATAAACTGTAATATTAGCACAGATATATATTTATAATCGATATTATTTAGATAAAATATTCGTTAATCGCATTGAAAACGAAAATCAACGGCGCCATCAAAACGGCGCGTCGCGCACACATGCTAATAAACCCGTCGTAAGAACGACGATTTACGACGCATCTAATATGGGGGGAAATTAGCGCGTTTCTTATCAGACGTGCATATGTAAACTTTTTTCACCCCAACGATAATTAATAGCCCGTTGAATTACGATCGTCCTTTAACCGGTGATCGCTTACGACCACTGGTAGAAACTTATAATTTATTGCGTCTCCCTAACGCAGAAAACGGAGCTACAATTCAGAGCGACAATCTTTTTTTTTTTCTTCCTACGCATTCAAGAGACCCTTTGGCCTAAAGGGTGAAAAGGGGGAAAAGAGAAAGAAACAAAAGGAAAGAGCGAGAGAGAAAATGGCTTGGCACGTAAGGTCTACTCTTAATCGCGATGCGTGACAACGCAGGGGCTCCACAGCCAAACCCCGGTAATATTAATCTTCGATTAAAGGCTTATCGTGCCGCGTGACTACGCGCGCGGAAAATTCGGCTGCGAAAAACTTGGGTGCCGCCCTTATCGCGAGTGTGATTTTACGGGGTAGCATGCCCCTACTGGTGTATCGGTATACGGCTCCCATAATCCTGCGAACGATTTGGCGAAACAACGTTAAGTGTCTCATAAAAGTGCGATAAATTCGCAGACAATTTTTATTAAACTTATTATATAATTCTGTAATTTGCATTATATGCATTATATAATTATGCATAATTATATCTTATTGTTAAGTTGATAAAATTCAATGTTAATACCATTCAAATTTAATTACATATATAATTTATATAACAAATATTTTTATACAAATATTTGTATATTGTAATGTTCTAAGTAATTTTATATTTAAAATAGTTAAAATTACATGGTAAAATATATACTTATAAACGAAATATTCAATGCACAAATAAAGTGAATTAATATCACAATTCCTTTTTGTTGATTAATGTTAGGGCGAGCTTAAGCCGAAGATCTTATCCTAGTGAAGAAATTTACACGAAGATGTAAACGTGGATTTGCAACCCTTGGGAGTAGCGTGCGTAAATTAGTTCCTCTCGCATCTAATTAATAATTCTAAGGGACAGACGGTAACTGACGTTGGTCGACCGTGAATTTCGGTAGTTAAACTTGCCAAATCAACCACAAACAACTGCTCGTGAAGTTTCGAGTTTGTACATATTACGAAAGAGAAGAGAAGAGTATATCTATAGTATTAACAATTTAAAAGTTTTTACTCATAAAATCTACGACTAATTATTTTTTAAAAATATCTATTACTATTTTGTGGCATTCTTATATTTGTTTATTGAGAAAAAGATTGTTAATTAATTAAATTTAATTAAGTTAAAAAATTTAGTTAAATTAACAACATTTTTTCTCAGTGTTGAAACGTGAGTTAAAAAGTTGTAATAATCATAATTAAAATAACAATAGCACAAATACACAATTATTTAAGAAATTATTATATATTGCTTCATTATTTCGAATAATATCTGCAAAAGTAATAAAACCAAATGGCCTCGGGGAGAATGGTCTAATGAAAGCTTTACAAAAAAAAAAAAGACTCAAGTCTTACGACGATATCTCGGAACTCGTTTCACGCGATATCGACGATAACCGCCCTCCGGTTGTGTGCAATATGTTGCGAGAGAGACAGAGAGAAAGCCGCGATATATCGAGAACAAGAGACGGGGGGGAGAGAGAGAGAGGGGGAGGGGGAAGAATGATACGGACTCGATCCTCACGAATGGCTAATCGATGCCTGACCACGCGCGCGAATACGCCCGAGGGATCGTGTGAGTACCGACCCTCAAGTCAACTTCCCAACCCCCTTTATCCTCCCGCAATAACTTCCGCGTTGACACCCGCTAAATTCCGAGGGGTGGTTTCCTGTTCCGAAACTAGGATCTTTTGCGATGCGCATTTATGTGTGGGAATTAAAAATAATGATGTATAGGCTGGCTCGCCCCTATTTTCGGTAATTAGAAATTTTAGGGCACAAAGATTCTCAAGAAACTCAAATTAATGAAACTCTGATGATATAAACTTCCTTGAGGAAGTTTTAATTATCTTATCATCTAATTTTCACACACATAATTTACATCTTCAATTATGAAATATAAACCTAAAATTGAGTGGTTCTTTTATCTAATTATTATTCCACGTACATTATGCAAATAATATTATTATTTAAACTTTTCAGCAAAGTTTATTGCTTTAAAGATTCTCGATTTCAACTAAAAATGTTACAAAATTATTGCTCAAATGCAATATAAAATTTTATTTATCATATATTTATGATATTTAGACATTGTCTTCGCACGGATATTCCGTAAAAAGGGAAATGAAGACGAGGTTTCCGGTAGCCAGGAGGAGCCACGCCCCGGCCATAAGGATGAGATGATACCATTTTGCAACCCTCTAGGTAGTTCTCGCGGCATCCCTCGAGTCCTCCTCCTTCGTCCCTCGACTACGCGGATAATTAAAGATATAACGCCTAGCTTGACGCGCATGACGATACACGAACTTAAGCTCAACTCATACATTTCATTTTTCTATCATCTCAATAAACTATTCAAATGAAAGATAACATTTCTGCAAAATAATTACCTACTCGGAAATATAGAATTTTATAAGTAATCACAGATGCGATTACTAGAATTAAAAGAATGTATTTGTCTTGTTACAAATTCTTTTTCATGTGTAAATATAACACTCAAATTTTATATCGTTTATGTAAAAATAAAATTTTATTTATAGGATAATTTAATAATTTAACTTACTCCAATCTTTTAAATTCTCAGTATCTCGAAATCACGCTTAAATGTTTCATTTTTTCATAAAATCACAGCGAAAGAAATGTAATAATGATGACGAGAAATAGATAATCTTCGATACTGAATGGCGTAAATCGGACTTTACAAGGAAAGACGGAAGGAACAGGAAATGGAGGGTTAGCACGCGCTAAATTGCCTTACGCTTGCAGAATCTTACCACACACCTTCGTGAGTTTCTTGCGAATTTCCTACGCACGACCTTGCTGAATTTTCGACCCTCGTAAATTCTTTTTAATAAATCAAACCAAAAGGGGTTAAAAGATGTAGGAGGTTGAAACAACCGATAATAGTAACCACAATAACCATAACTTCATAATTATTAAAGTGTTAGTTATAAACCCCATCAATCGTAACAAATTCTAGTTTAAATAACTTTTTCATTATAAAAAAAAACATTATTTCATATAAAAATATTATTTATTATTCTTCTTTAATTTATTAAAAATAAAGATAAAAAACATTCTTTATTGTTAGCATGTTCTTATTTTCAACGTAAGCGTAAGCTTAATAATTATTTAATTTTCATAAAAAATACGAGAAGTTTTATACAGATTCATTATAATTCTGTAAAATCAAATTTTGCTAAGAGCCCTCAGCATCCTGATAGGGCTAGGAGCTTTTGTCACCTACACCTACCCCGTTATTTCAAAGTCCTTCACCGGGATGACGTCAGCAACGTCAGGGGGAAGCTGAAAAGAAGGCAACGACCAGAGAGCATCCGCGCGGAAAATTATCTGACTACGCATAGGGTTTGCGTGACAAGGTCATCATTGTATGGAGTGGAATATTAACTACGATCATCATTAAAAGTAGCAACGTCCGCATAGAAAATTATGCGAGTCTTTCTTCCGCTGTCCGTCTCTTTGAAAATTAATACGTACTTATAATATATCTATGCATTAATTCACTCCCTAAATTATTAATTATGTAAATATCACAAATTAGTGCCGATATGAAAACTTAATTTGATATCTTCATACTTTTTGTTTGTTATTGGATTTTTTTCTTACAAGGAGTTTTGCAATTGTCGAATCTTTTAATTTTAGTTTAAGAGTTTTTCTAATTATTATCACGTAAATATTAATTATGTAAGAAATTTTATTTAACATTCCTTATTCCGTGTTCGAAAAGTCATATTACTTCAGTCTCTGTAGAAAGCTTCCTATTTCTCGTCGTTTCTTTCGCTGCCTTTATGACGCGGATGTCGAGTGGTACAAGCCGTGTACGGTCAGCCGTGAGGGGCTAATCTCGACACGGGTTGCAAACAGGGTGTAACGTGGTCCACGCGTTATCATCGTGAGAGCGAATTTCGCTGTTAATTATCGTCCAGAAAAAGACGACACATATAGCGAAAAAAAGCAGAATAAATGTTGCTTGTCACAGAATAACGTTAAATTTTGTAAAAAAATCAAAGTCGTGTCTCTGTAAATTTTACTACAATTTTTTACTTTTTCCAAAAGAATTTTGTTTAAATGTTATAAGTTGAACAGAAACTTTTTTATTATAAAAATCATAAAATAAGATAATTGCGAGTTAGGTATTTAAGAAGTTTCCAAATATTTATAAAATATTAAAATATTATGTGTTGTAAAATATGACAAGAACATTTATTTTACCTGTTGTCTCAAATATTACTAGTAAAGATCGTTTTTGGTCACACAAACTTACCTTGACGGTCTCCTGAGGGGAGTACCTCGCCGGGCGTTGGGTTGGTGCCTGTAACTGCAAGCTCATCGCTGTAACATCACTGCGAGACGCCTAATATCCTGTAACAAATTAATAATAATAAATTAATATTAAATTATTTATAAATTCTATTTTAAATAAAAATTTAAAAAATATCTTTTTGTATCTCTTCAATTCTCTAAATGCATATCTTTAATCTATAGGCTTAATTAAAGAAATATTTTCATCAAAATAAAAAGTAGATGATAAGATAAATTTTTGTCAAACAATGTTGTTTTTCCGAAGTGCAAAATAAAACTGTATCCATGCTATTCCATTGTCATTTATTTCAAGCATTGTATGCCGACGCATTTGTATTTGCGGTTGACGTGAACGCTTTTTGGAGTGTTCGCGGTTGTTTCACGGATGCTGAGATCCTGGACCGAGAATTGCGCACAGTGACGAGAAGCAACGGAGTGGAGACCTCCTGGTTGGCTGCTGGTTGGCCTGTCGATACGAAGAGGTACGTGACCCAGGTACCAAATGACATATCCGGTCGGAGGGAGGACGATCTCTCTCCAGTTCCCTCTCTCCCTCAATCCCTCTCTTTCGAGATCCACCCCGACGTTTTTCCGAGGAAACCGTGCGAGCCGTCGCTCACGAAGGCTATTTTCCTCGTTAGCCGTCGAGCAAAAATTTCATCTTTTCATCACCAACAAACTTTTTTGTTCAACATGAGTTACAATATTTGCAACATATAATTTGAAAAAAATCAAGGAAATTTAAGCAAGAAATTGATATATATATTTGTATATTATTTTGTCTTTAAATATCAAAAATCAATTACGTAAATTTTATTCAAGTTTTAATTTTAACTTTAATTTGTTTTCTGCAGTTTTCATAAATAAATTTCTTAGTGATTATTATGATATATACTCGTGAGATCAGAGAAAGAGGTAGAGATAAATGAGAAGAATCGGCGGGAGACGAGAGAGCAGAGAAAGCTAATCGGGCGAAAAGCATAATTAATCACAGCAAATTCGTCGTGATTAACGATGCACGCGGACTGTCCCCGCTGGCTACGAGCATAAACATCGTTAATGCGCGACAAATGGACACACGGTACTCACGCGTAGTCGCGGATCATCCACGATTACAATTGTCCTCGCGTCCGCTCACCATTAATCCGATCGATAGCAATGTCGACGATAACATTCCGTGATTCCCAAATTCCGACGTAGAATTCAAAATTCTCAAGTGTGTATTGTCAATCGAGTAAGAAAATTCTGTGGTTACTTCTTAAGTGAATTATTTCACTTAATTAAGATTTTTAGTTTAGAAAAAAATTCTTTTTTATTTCGATTTTATGAAAAATTTTATTTTACACGAAATAAATAATTCTACGTGTACAATATTATATTAAACGTCTACTTTATTTTATTAAGTAAAATAAATGCTTAGTTTATCGTAAATATTGAATTATATTATTTAAAACTTTCGAGTAAGTTAGAAATTGAACCGCATATCACGGAATAAGTCAATCATGCGAAAATTAACTATTTTAGAGATTAATCATCTAAATGACGATTAGAGATTAATCATCTAAATGTTTCATCTGAAAAGCATGTTCATCTTTGCCCGATAGTATTGAAGTTCACGAAGAATTCAGGGCGTTCCTTGAACTCGAAGTCTCTGAAAGACCATAAAACCAATACCGTGGCTAATCGTTCGGCGTGCCATTAATCCATTTACGGCGATATAATACGGCGACGATTCGCCGAGAGCGGCGAGAAGCGCATTAAAATACGAGAGTGCCAAGTATCATGGGAGTGCGACGACGTCGAGGCTCATTAGACGCAGCACGGACAGGACACCCCGTACATCGTGACCAATTCAGACTCACTCCATTGTGCTGCGAGCACGTTCGACCGGAAACTAACGACCTTACATTACTCTCTCCATCAGACCTTGGCCCTCCATTCCTGTCCTCTATGTTCGATTAAAATCGAAGGGGGTCTCAAATATATTCCACATTCCGAGAGTGTAATTATACTTTTATTCCAATTAAATTTATTCTTGCTTAGCTTTACGTGTACGCGTATTCATATGTTTCCTTAAACAAGACGATCCTTCAATCTACATATAATTTTATCCCATCCAATTTCATATTTAATCCAGAATAATTACATGTAAAAATAATGCAACGTGCTATTATTGTCTTCATTGTGTAAATATAGGACATATATCGTTTATTAATCACGTGTAATGCGTGTGCACGTATATGTTAAATCATTATTTAAGAATTATGAAAATTACATTAATAACAATTTCATGGCGTAGGCTTTCGCATCGGCGGAAAATAAAAATTCTTCTTTCGCACGTTCAACCCCTAAAATCCTCGCGTATTTTTCTTTTTAGTACCAGCCATACTTCACCAAAATCTCCCGCGTCCAATTCCCTGAAAATTCCTTATCACCCCCGACGTCTTATCATCCCCCTCAGACAGAATCTCCTTCTCTCCTGCTCCCGCTCACGCTAATTATTCTTCGTCTATCGTTGGCCGATGTAGTCGTGCATCTAATTAGCGACACTGTCAGAAAGAGAGAGCGAGAGAGAGAGAGAGAGAGCTGTTACGGAAGTGGGGTTTGTCGTACCCCAACGACAACAACGATGCATCGGTACGGGTGTTGCTCCTCTGTTGCACGTTCGCTCACCTTCTGACAGTGATCGAGAGCCGCGATGTTATCTTTGCGGCTCGATAACGACCACCGGAAGTATCGCTTTAATCACTATATCCGACCGACTCCCCCCAGCTTCGTTTCTCGTTTCCATAAAATCAAACGAATCCCTTCGACTGTTCAAAAAGTTTCAGAATTCCATCTATTTTATAACTTATTAGTCATAATTTCTATAACTGTATAAAACATTTTTGATACATGAAATAACTGTGATAATTAAAAAAGCAATATTTAAAAAACTGTAGTTATATTATGAGAAATATATAATATGTAAACACAAAAAATTATGTTACATTAAAATTTATAGTTATATATTAATACTTAATAATTAACATAATAAAATAGCAGTGTATAATTGTTAATGAAAAACAATTTGAAAATTTATTTTACTAAATTTTGCAATAATATATATGTATGTATATATATATATATATATATATATATATATATATATAATTTTAATTTAGTAGTCTTTCTGAGCTTTAAATTAAACATCCTTTTGTTACTATGGCTGTTCTCTGTAATAAAGCATCCTACAGCAAAGGGGTGAATCATGTTCGCCGATCGACACTTTGAACATGTGCTCGCACGTGCAAGGTAAAGTGCCGCACATCGAGAGAAAAAAAAAGCTTTTCTCTCTGTCTTTCTCTCTCTCTGTTTCTCTTTCCTTCTCTCTTTCATCGGCCTCCTGCATTTAATATCGATTTTCACACACGTGAAACAACGACACCACATGTTCCCCGCGCAATTTGCGGTTTCTGAACCTGAGCCCTTTCATTCAAACGGCCCCGAGCAACTTTCGACTGAAAGAAAACCGCGCCGGAAACGGAGAAACGCGAGAAGACAAAATTCCGTGAAATCGACCGCGAGCCGTGACTCGTTAATAGAAGGAGAAAGAAGGGATAAAACGTCTACAGACCCCCTTCTTGTCCTCTTGCTTCTTTCTCATTTAAGGAGACTCTTCATCCCTCGGTACAAAGCGGCGCAAGCGACGCAAAACGCGTGCGTTAATTTCGCGGACCGAAACAAGACGAAGAGAAACACAAGGAGAGAGAAGAGAAGAAGAAAGAGGAAAAGAGGAGAAAGAGAGAAGGAGGAGGAGAGCGGGAGGAGGCACCATAAGGTCTGGAAGGCCCCTTATGCTATCGATCTGTCCCCACCTTGCTTGCGATACCACGCACCGTAGCACATCGTGCATTTTACCCCATGGAACTCTATATTGTTCCCTCTCGTCCGTTCATACACGTGAATATCGAGGTGCGTGTCGCATTTGCACATTCGAAGTTACAGACGCGCTTACAGTTCTTAAATGGTACGTAACGACATTTCGCTTCTAACAAGTGCTTTAAGTGTTAACATCCCTGTTGTAGTAAGAGAAGTGTTGATGCTTTCTTTCTGAAGATAAATGTAATAATTTTTATATATTAAAAAATTAATCATTCTCATAAAAAAGATTAGTCACTTCTAATACTCTTAAAAATAATATAATTATTATATATACTTGACATATTGCTTCTTCGAAAGACTAAATTGGTTCCAACGAATTTCGACATCAAAAGAAAAAAAGAGAGAACGGAGCAAAAATTCAATTTGACCTTTGATCTGTTAGCAGTGTGCGCAAATAAAATTGTCCCGATATCCTCGTGAGAACTCTTCGCACGAAAACTCATTATAATGGTAAGATATTAAATTCGTCTGAGAAATTCTGAAAGGCGGCGAAAGAGGAAAAAAATCAAGTATAAAATTTAAACATATAGAAATACATATGCAATTAATTTATGTACAAATTGATTTAATAAATACTGAATTTAATTTACGCAAATATGTAAAATATATAAATATATTATAAAATAAAGGAAATTAAGTTGCCAATATTAGCATAAGTTTTTTATGTTGTCAAAGTTTTATTTTATGTTTAAAAAATACTATCCCAAAATAAAGTGATACGCTAGTCTCAGTATTATTTTCATTGCCAACAATTAAAAAATTAATAAATAACTTAATTCTTTATATACTGACTTATAATCTGGCAGATTTATAGTTGATAGATTACACAACGTTTTTCACGAACAAATATTGTGGAGTACAGACGTGCGTTCCAACACGGAATACGAAGCCATAAATAACGGAAGAAACGAGATATAATCAATGTATAATTGTAAAGTGTACTGGCTTAATCAACAAATGATAATGTAATAATCAAATTATACACTTGATAAAGGCCAAAAAGTATCTGGCCGAATGTTGTATAACTAATCTATCAAAAATAAATCTGCCAGATTAGTCACATATAAAAAAGTTGTTCAATGATATGCTAGTATTGATGATTTTTCTGTATGTTAAGTATTTATGTATGTTAAATATTTCTCATGGCCACGTAAATTAGATATTTTTTGTCAAATCAACTTATATCTTAATCAATTTGATACACACATATACACACATAAATTTAATGAATATTATCTCTCTTTCGTATATTTTTCTTTCATGTGCGTATGAGTGTAAATTTAAAAAAGAACTACTCAAAAAAATCATAAATCACAAAACAGTAAAATCCTTGTTTACTAACGTATATCGGCTTAAAACTAGAAAAGTGCTCTCGTGTATTTCTCTTTTCCTCTTCTCCCCTCCCCCCCCTCTTTCTCTCTCTTTCTCTCATAATCCGTTAGGATATGTTTGTTGCGAGGATAACCATGTAATATATGAAAAAAGGGAACAACATCGAAGGGCCAAGAATTATTTCCACGTCGGGGTGGAAAAGCCGAAAGTTCGCACGTAGAAAGTTGACTTTCATCAAAGCTGAGCCCTTGCGTTACTTTTCACCCCTCTGACGTGGACATATGATATTCCACTTCTCATAGCACCAACGAAAAAGAGGAGGAAAAAGTTTATATCTTAAAATGAATACAATAGAGTGAACACACAAGTACAGTATAAAATATCTTAGAAACTATTAATTATAAGTGTTAAGAATTTATTAAAAATAAATTCATATGTTAATAAATATAACAGACGTTAATTTAACGCCTTAGCAAGTTAATTATTGCTAGAATAAATTATTTAAATAATTTAAATAAAAAATAGGATTGGTATCAACTAATAAAAATATTAATAACAAAATCTAAAATTATAAAAACGTAAAAAGCTAAAGGAAAAAAAATTATCTAAATAAAAAATATTTAATTATCAATCAATATATATATATTTTAATATTATCGTAAATAATTTGGTAATATAAATAATATTCTTTTAATAAAACATTCATATATTCTGTTATATTTTATATATCTATTAAAATTATTTATTAAATAGAAATAAAATCATATTTCAAATGCGACTTTTGTTCTTATAACGTTAAACCGAGAAAATCGACGAATAAAAAGAAAAAGAGATCAGTATAGAAAAGAGCGGAAAACAAGATCCTTTCTCCAAAGCAAAAGGACACCGCCGCGGAACGAGGAAGAGGGTGAAGAGGGCGGCAAAGAGGAGGGCGGGGAGTGCTCTGAGAAAGATTAATATCTCTATCAGAGAAGTTCAGCGTAACAGACCATTTATCTACGTAGGGCCCTACGAGAGGAGACGCCCCAGCAGCCAATCTCATCCTGCTTCCTTCTCCTACTCGCGGAAAGGTCCGCTCGCGGAACCTCGGAGTTTATTTAACCGTCGGCGACCTTCCGAAAGCTGGGCGAAATCAGTGTATCGAGAGCGCGACGCAAAAATAAAGAGGAAAAAAAAGCGAGAAGGGCGAGAAAAGGGGGAGGATTGATCCGCACGCGCCGGACGTCCGTCCACCTCCCGCGGGGAAATTTGATTTGACACCCTTTAGCCTCCATCCCTCCGATGTCCTCCGATGTTTGCGAAACAGGGCGCTCTCTAAATGAATTCTACGGAATCTAACCTACCCCATCCCGCTCTGCTTTTAGTCGATCTCGATTTCGATCTCGCGCACAGCACGCACTTAAGTTAGACAACTCGCTCTAATGGAGGGAAAGGAAGACCTAATTGCAATCGAGCGAATTCCACGAATTCTTTGAATTAATGATGCTTCTAATCTGAGAACGATAATTAAATGTATTTTTGTATTTAATTAAAAGTTTAAACTTTTTAAGTTAATTATATATTACATAACCGAAGATTACAGAACATTATCTCGATATTATCTAAATAGATCATAAAATTATCCAATTGTATTTGTAAAAAAAAAAACAAAAAAAAAGAAAAAGAAAGGAACAAAGGGGTTTACTAATTGAGATATCGATGGTACATTAAACTGCATGCGTCATCGCAGGTAAATGTTTTCTTATGTTCGTCCCGAGATGCCTGTTAAACGTATCTAAAGCGAATAAATTAGAAGTTATCTCTATCTCGCTTAACCTTCGTAGTCCGAGTTCGCAAATATACCGCGAGACACGCGACGCAACCTCATGAACAGCCCTTTGCCTCCGCCCCCTGTTACTCCCTAAGGATAAACCCATCGCGAGTAAATTGCACGACAGTTCTCAAATAATGATAACTTTGCCTCTGCAATAATAATTAATGTACTTAATTGACAATTTTGACATTGTTCTGTTACACATGTTAATCCCGTAGGAAGTACGAATAATCGTAAAATGTACGTTGTACGTTGTTTGTACGTTAGGTTTGATGGTATATTACAATGGTATATACAAATTATTATTTATCCGATTGTGAGTTTCATATTTTCACTCCAAGTTCTTTTCCTTTGCTAATTTTCTTATTGATATTATCAATTAATTAAATTTTTGTATTCTGTGTTAAATATTTTTCAAGTTATATATTCTTTCGCGGTTTTTTTCTTTTAGAAAAAAGTCTAATTGATAAATAAATCTGTTTGGAAGAATTCCGCGTTTATCTTTATGATAAACATTTGTGAGTAGAGCATCATATTTGAACTACAGTAGTTATTTACGTGTGATGCACGGGTGTAACACGGGTATAAAACTTTTCAAATAAATAAACGGTTAATAGCCGCGACGGGCCACAAGGGCCGCGAAGGGCGGTTCTTTACTTGAAGGCCCCGGTCGTTAATAACTCGGCCGCGTGATAGCGGGGACCACCGGTGAAGGAGTCGACTCATCCCACGATGATTTAAAAGCCAAGTCTGCGTCGTTGACCCCCTCCCCTCCCCTCCACGTATCCCCCCGAGATTCCAACGTGTTTCCGACCCCTGATGACCTCCTTTCTCAGGTGAACGGAACAATATCATGAATTATAATATGTGAACTTCAGAAAATAAATTTTCTAAATATTTAAAATGCCAATATATAAAATTTATGTTCTATTTTTAGAAAGATTTTTATGAGAAATTTTCTGAAAAAAATTTGAAATTGAATAACATTCTGCAATTTTATTTTAACTATTAAATTTCTTTCCAATAACACTTTTAATATAATACAATAAAGATAATAAAATTGATAAAATTACGTAGGTTAATACACTAATGTAAATCGAAATAATAATGTAATTAAAATTTCATTTATTTTGTTCAAAAAGTATAAAATTTGTAAAAATAAAGTAAAAAATTTTTGCGTCAAAGACTTGAATAGCTTCGAATAATTTTTACCGAGAAGGGAGTCTGATCTTTCGATTTCTGGGCCTCACGCGCGTTAAGAGGCTCGCGAGTCTGGACTATTTGTATGGTACTACCTACTGTGCAACGTATATAGATGTCTTTATCGTTTTACGAGGTCCATAAAGTGCCAGTGGCGCGCTCGTGTATCTCTAATACGAGAAAGAGAGAGAAGGAAAACATTGTCACTATTGTTTATGCGTATCATTAGATACACCGTTGTCGTCAATTCCTCGATGGAGTAAAGATCCGCTCACGCGATGTTTTACTAAAGTGCTTTTCGACGTGGTATTTTATGAGCTTTGAGATTTTATCACTAACAGCACCTTCTTACACATTCGATCTCTTCAAACAACATTCTTTTGTACTGACATATTCAATACTATAATTCAAATGCATTTAAACATATAAGTTATCACGTTATCAATATTATAACATTACTCATGTGTGTGTATAAAAAAATAATCAAAATCAAAATTATAATCAGGACCGAAAATATAGAAAAATTATAATTCCAATTTCAATTATTTTTAATTTAATGATAAATACTTTTATAAAGGTAAATGTTCCCTTAGAAAAATTTCGAAACATTTCAAAGAAAATTATCAGAATTTTTGCAATACATATACGTACCTACAGATACTGATATCAAAACATATAGCTAAGACAGTCACATTTCATCATAACACGCCATAAAAAGCAAAAAACTGATTTATGGGAGTTTGCTTGAAGGGGGCTCCGAAGCGATAATTTAAGAGCATTCTCGAAAAAACCCGAGACAGGATATTAACATGATATTGAAGTAGCTGTGAGTTGCTAGTTATAATGGAGCTGTCGATCAAGATAAATGTCAATCGAAAAAGAAGCGTTGATTTCGATAGAAATTCGACATCTCCAATCACCACGTCATTTATGAGAATTTATATGCTTCGTTAATTCGAATTTATGATCTCAGGTCTCAACCTTTTGCCACGTCAGTAAAATCACAGACTAAAAATATATTATTTTTTTTAGTCTGTTTAACATTTAAAAAAAAAGCTTGTTATAAAAGAAATTTTTAG